>NW_024082002.1:174508-390948 GCF_003009895.1 Hyaena hyaena | reverse complement strand
GGGCGCCTGGGTGGCTCAGTTGGTTAAGCGTCCAACTTTGGCTCAGGTCATGATCCCAGGTTCGTGGATTCGAGCCCCGTATCGGGTTCTGTGCTGACAGCTCAGAGCCTGGAGCCTTTTTCAGATTCTGTGTCTCCCTCTCTCTCTGCTCCTCCCCCATTCATGTTCTGTCTCTCTCTGTCTCAAAAATAAATGAAAAACAAAAATAAATAAAAAGAAAAAATCTATTTAAAGGTCTCACCAAGATATGACCCTTGTTCTTAAGATGAATCATGACAAGACACTTTTGAATTTTTTAAAGTTTATTTATTTATTTTCAGACAAAATGTACATGAGCGGGGACAGGGACAGAGAGAGAGAGATTGAGAAAGAGAGAGGAAGAGAGAGAGAATCCAAGCAAGCTCTTTGCTTTCAGCCCAGAGGCCAATTTAGGCTCAACCTCCCAAACCGTGAGATCTTGACCTGAGCCAAAATCAAGACTCCAACGTTTAACCGACTGAGCCATCCAAGCACCTCAAGATTATTTTGAATTTATTTCTAAGCGACAGTTAATCACTTGTAACTGCACAACCCCCGTAATGCTTGTGTATGTATAAAGATCCATGAACACATAGTGGCAGACACACAACTTCAATATTAGTTATTATTGTGACTTTTAACAATTCCTTAAATTTGTATTAAAAAGTGAGGACATTTACACTTATCCTGATACATTCAGACACTTGTGTTAAAATCTGAATTCTATATTACTCATCCATAAAAAAGAATGGCATCATTCAAAAAAATGATTTTTTAATGTAAATATAGTTGACATATGATGTTACATAGTTTCAAGTGTACAACATAATGATTCAGCAACTCTATATGCTATGCTGTGCTCACGACTGTGGCCGCCATCTGTTACCATACAACATTATTATAATATCATTGACTATATTTTCTATACTGTATCTTTTATTCCTGTGATTTAAAAAAAGAATGAGATCTTTAGGAGCACCTGGGTCTCAGTCGGTTAAGAGTCCGACTTTAGCTCAAGTCAGGACCTCGCAGTTAGTGGGTTCAAGCCCTGCATTGGACTCTGCGCTGACAGTTCAGAGCCTGGAGCTGCTTTGGATTCTCCCTCTCTCTGCCTCTCCCCCATTGGTATTCTATCTGTCTGTCTTTTTCTCAAAGATAAATACACATTAAAAACATTTTTTTAATTAAAAAAAAAAAGAGAGAGATCTTGAGGAACCTGGGTGGTTCAGTTGGTTAAGTATCCGACGCTTGGCTTCTGCTCAGGTCGTGATCCCACGGCTTGGGGGTTCTTGCCCCACATCAGGCTCTGCACTGAAAGCACAGATCCTGCTTGGGATCCTCTCTCTCCGTCTCTCTGTCCATCCCCTGTTCATGTTCTCTCTCTCTCTCAAAATAAATAAATAAACTTACAAAAAAAATAATGTCTTTCTCTGACTGACTTATTTTACTTAGATAATGCCCTCCAGTTCCATCCATGTTGTTGCAAATGACAAGATTTCATTCTTTCTCATTGCAAAGTAGTATTCCATTGTATATATAAACCACATATTCTTTATCCATTCTTCTGTAGATAGACATTTGGGTGCTTTCCATAATTTGGTTATTGTTGAAGTGCCTCTTTTCAGCATACAGATCTTTTATTTCTTTCGTTACGTTTATTCCTAGGTATTTTATGGTTATCCCATTTGTAAATGGGATCAATTTCTTGATTTCTCTTTCTGCTGCTTCACTATTGGTATATAGAAATGCAACCAATTTATGTACATTGATTTTATATCCTGCAACTTTGCTGAATTCCTGAATCAGCTCTAGCAGTTTTTTGATGGAATCTTTCAGGTTTTCCATGTAGAATATCATGTCATCTATGAAAATTGAAAGTTCGACTTCATCTTTGCCAATTTGTATGCCTTTTATTTCATTTTGTTGTCTTATTGCTGATGCTAGGCCTTCCAACACTATATTAAACAACAGTGGTGATAGTGGACATCCTTGTCATGTTCCTGACCTTAAGGGGAAAGCTCTCAGTTTTCCCCCATTGAGGAGATTAGCTGTGGGCTTTTCATATATGGCTTTTATGATGTTAGGTATGTTCCTTCTATCCTGATTTTCTTGAGGATTTTTTATTAAGAAAGGATGCTGTACTTTGTCAAACAAAATGACAAGATCATATGGTTCTTATCCTTTCTTCTATAGATGTGATGTATCACACTGATTGATTTTCAAATATTGAACCAACCCTGCAGCCCAGGAATGAATCCCACTTTGTCATAGTGAATAATTCTTTTAATATGCTGTTGAATTCAATTTGCTAGTATTTTGTTGAGAAATTTTGCATCCATGTTCATCAGAGATATTGGCCTGTAATTCTCCTTTTTAAGTGGAGTCTCGTCTGGTTTGGGAATCAAAGTAATGCTGGCTTCATAGAATGAGTCTGGAAGCTTTCATTCCATTTCTAGTTTCTGGAACTGCCTGAGAGGGATAGGTATTAACTCTGTTTTAAACGTCTGGTAGAATTACCCAAGGAAGCCATCTGGTCCAGGACTCTTATTTGTTGGGAAATTTTTGATAACAGATTCAGTTTCTTCACTGATTATGGGTCTGTTCAAATTTTCTATTTCTTCCTGTTTGAGTTTTGGTAGTGTGTGGGTGTCTAGGAATTTGTTCATTTCTTTGAGGTTGTCCAATTTGTTGGCATATGATTTTTCATAGTCTTCTCTAATAATTGTCTTTCTGTGCTGTTAGTTGTGATGTCTCCTCTTTCAGTCATGATTGTATCTATTTGAGTCCCGTCTCTTTTTCCATTTGAGAAGTCTAGATAGGCGGTTATCAAATTTTGTTTATTTTTTCAAAAATAACTCTTAGATTCATTGATGTGTTCTACTGGTTTTTCTGGGTTCTATATTCTTTATTTCTTCTCTAATCTTTATTATTTCTCTTATTCTGAACACTTTAGGGTTTCTTTCCTGTTATGCTTCTAGTTCCTTTAGGTGTATGGTTAGGTTTTATATTTAGGATTTTTCTTGTTTTTTTGAGATAGGCCTGGATTGCAATGTGTTTTCCTCTAGGACTGCTTTTGCTGCATTCCAAAGGGTTTGGACTGTCATGTTTTCATTTTCATTTGCTTACATGTATTTTTAAAATTTCATCCTTAATTGCCTGGTTGACCCATTCATTCTTTAGTAGGATGTTCTTTAACTTCCCTGCATTTGGAGGCTTTCCAAATTTTTTTCTTGTGGTTGATTTCAAGTTTCATAACATTGAGATTATAATATTATCTCAATTCTTTTATATTTATGAAGGGGTGTTTATATGATTTATCTTGGAGAATGTTCCATGTGCACTTGAGAAGAATGTGCATTCTGCTGCTTTTGGATGAAAAGTTCTGAATAAATCTGTCCAGTCCATCTGGACTGGTATCATTCAAGGCCATTGTTTATTTATTGATTTTCTGCCCACATTATCTGTCCATTGCTGTAAGCAGAGTATTAAAGTCCCTTGAAATTACCATATTCTTACCAATAAGATTGCTTGTGTTTGTAATTAATTGATTTGTATATTTGGGTTTCTTCAAGTTTGGGGCATAAACATTTATAATTGTTAGCTCTTCTTGATGGATAGACCTCATAATTATGATACAATGCCCTTCTTCATCTCTTGTTACCATCTTTAGTTTAAAAGCTAATTTGTCTGATATAAGTATGGCTACTCCAGCTTTCTTTTGACTTCCAGTAGCATGATAGATGGTTCTCCCTGCCCTCACTTTCAATTTGCAGGTGTCTTCAGGTCTAAAATAGGTCTTTGTTAGACAGTATATAGATGGATGTTGTTTTTTACCCATTCTGATACCCTATATATTTTGATTGAGGCATTTAGTCTATTTACATTCAGAGTGATTATTGAAAGATATGGATTTAGTGTCATTATGTTATCTGTAGGTTTCATGCTTGTGGTGATGTCTCTGATCCTTTGTAGTCTTTGCCACATTCCACTCAGAGTCCCCCTTGGGATCTCTTGCAGGGCTGGTTCAGAGGTGATGAATTCCTTCAGTTTTTGTTTGTCTGGGAAAACCTTTATCTCTCCTTCCATTCTGAATGATAGGCTTGCTGGATAAAGGATTCTTGAGTGCATATTTTTCCTATTCAGCACATTGAAGATTTCATGCCACTCCCTTTGGGCCTGCCAAGTTTCAATGGACAGGTCTGCTACTACCCTTATGTGTCTACCCTTGTAGGTTGAGACCCATTTATCCCTAGTTGATTTCAGAATTCTCTCTTCATCCCTGTATTTTGCCAGTTTCACTATGATATGCTGTGGTGAGGACCTATTCTTGTTGAATCTGAAGGGGGTTCTCTGTGCCTCCTCGATTTGGATGCATGCTTCCTTCCCCAGATTAGGGAAGTTCTCAGCTATAATTTGTTCAGGTAAACCTTTTGCCCCTTTCTCTGTCTCTTCTTCTTCCTCTAGAACTCCGATGATATGGAATATTATTACATTTCATTGAATCGCTTAGTTCTTTAATTCTGCCCTTGTAGTCTAGTATTTTCTTATCTCTGTTTTTCTTGGCCTCATCTTTTTCCATAATTTTAACTTCTATTTCACTTATTTTCCCCTCTGTTTCCTCCATCTTTGCTGTCGCTGCCTCAGGTTTATTTTACATCTCATTTACAGCATTCCTAAATTCGTCATAACTATTTCTTAGTTCCTTGATTTCTGCAACAATAAATTTTCTGCTGTTATCTATGCTTTTTTCAAGCCCAGTGATTAATCTTATGGCTATTATTCTAAATTCTTTTTTTTTTTAAATTATTTTTGTTTTATTTATTTCTGAGAGAGAGAGAGAGAGACAGAGTGAGAAGGGAAGGGTCAGAGAGAGAAGGAGACACACAATCTGAAACAGGCTTCAGGCTCTGAGCTAGCGGTCAGCACAGAGCCTGACGCGGGGCTTGAACTCATGAACCATGAGATCATGACCTGAACTGAAGTCGGCCACTCAACCAACTGAGCCACCCAAGCACCCTATTATTCTAAATTCTTGATCAGATATATTATTTATGTATATTTTGAGCAATTCTGTAGCTGTCATTTCTTCCTGGAAGTTTTTTTGAAGAGAATTCTTCCATTTCATCTTTTTGGCTAGTTTTCTGTCCTTTATATATTTTAATAGCTTGTTATGTGTGCTGTGCCTGTGAGCACTACTATATTAAAAAAAAAAGGAGTCATACATTGCCCAGGACCTGGCCCTTCAGCAGGTGTTTCTGGAGTGTGTTGCATGCTCTCTGTTGTTGTGACTCTGTTTGCTATATCTCCTTACTCATAGTGATGTTTTGGACCTTCCACCGGGTGTTCTTTGATTTGTTCATTGAAGTAACCCTGGAAAAAATTGAAAAAAGATGCTGTAGTGGACAAAGCCTTATTCCATACAAAGAGAGAAATGACAGGGGTGGGAAAAAAGAAAAGAAAAAAAATTGACTCGGCAGAGAATCAGAGAAACTATACAGTTTAATCCAGAGAGAGGAAAATAAAGAAGGTAATACAGAAGAGGTATAAAAAGAATAGATTAAAAATGTCTGCTTAAACAAACCAACAACTAGACAAGAGAAGGGAAGAAATAAGAGGAAGAAAAGGAAGAAAAAATAACATATATGTAATAATAATTTACCAAGAATCAAATCGGAAAATGCAAAAGTGCTGGACCGATATCTGATGGCACCTTGGAGCCAGTGACAGTCCTGGTCTGGAGAAGGGGCTGTCTGGTTGGGTCAAGGTCAATCCCACTCCCAGAGATACACAGTTACCAGGCAGGGTGCATGTGGGGTTTGGTATAGGGGTCCTGCCTCCCTTGTGGGCTCTCTGTCTGCTCCCTGAAGCCTCACCACGTTGTGATGGGGAGAAAATGGTGACACCCCAGTCTCTCCTCCCTTGACTGGGTAAATCACTCTGTTCAGGCCATCCTCACAGTGCCACAGGGGCGCGGGTGCACCTGTTTGTCCAGCTCTGCCATCTCCAGTACCTCCCAGTGCTCAGCTGGGATTCAAACCCCGATGACTTAAAGAATCTTGCTCCACAGCCCCTATCTGGGGCGACACCACTCCACCCTGCCAGCTGACAAAGGGGCTCTGGCTGGCGGGCACCTGCAGGTCTTTTGTCCTTGGAGCAGCTCTTTGCCTTCTCCCCATGGCACTCCAGGGAGCGGACTGCACCTCTGAGCTGGCTACCAAGCCCGTGCTGGCTCCTCTCCTCCCCAGTCCAGAGAAAGCCCTACAACCCTGGAATAAGTTAGAAATTGGTTCATTCCTCCATTTTCTTTCTGTTCCTTGGTCTGTAGTTTTTCTCTTGTCTAAATACAATCCTAGGCTTCCATGGCCACTCTTTCTCTTTCCTTTGTCTCTCCGTAGAAGGGAATCCCTCCCCTCCATGCCTACCTGCTCATTTTAGCTCTCCCAGTCCTTAATCATGCACCTATGGCCTACCACGTTGTGCCTGTGGGCCCCTGGAGACATCTCTGTCACTCTGTAGCCCAGATTCCTGGCATTCCAAATCTTCCAGCTTCAATACTGCTGTGTTTGAAGGATGAGAGTACTTTGGGTCCCCCTACTTCTCCATCATGTTGACTCCCTCTCCTAATTGGAAGTTCTGTCCGGATAATTTTAATACAGCTGAATGAAACAATGCTGAACTCAAATTATTTAAATGGTATAGGCTGTTTTGAGGCTAATGGCTCTATCTTCTTCAGACAGTGAAATTTAAAGATATGAGAAGCAAAAAGTATTGTATTTTGGCACTCCATAAGCTCAATTCCATGATAAAATGACAATTATACAAAATGCCAGTGAGAAAAGATCATCAGATGATTTTATTTGGGCATAACTTCAGTCAGCCAATCCACAGTACTGAAGCATTGATTCACAATTTTTTTGGATTTTAATTAGATGTGACCAGTTTGGAAAGGAGAAGGAAAGATTATCTCAAAGGTAGACATAAGATATTATACAAATTAAAATTTATGTCTAACCTAATTTATCATCAGCATCATATTGGGGCTTTATAATACTTATTCCCAAACTCCATTCCTGAGCATTTTATTTGGGTATGTTGGAATGCTTGAATGAACCTTAAAATTACTCTTCAAGAATTATTTATTTCTGTTAACTAAGTAAAAGAAGCAGACTTAGGAAAAGTCACTGTCACCTTACTTTCTGTACACAAGCCTCCTCAAGGCACCCTTTACATCCTTATTTCTTAGTGTGTAGATGACAGGATTCAACATGGGAGTTACCAAGTTGTAGAAGAGGGTAAGGAATTTCCCTTGGTCCTGAGAAGAAGTATTTCCTGGTTGCATGTACATGTAGATAATATTCCCGTAGAACAAGGAGACCACGGTGAGGTGGGAGCCACACGTGTTGAACGCCTTCCTTCTTCCTGCGGCTGACTTCATGCCCAGCACGGCCACGGCAATGCAGCCATAGGATATGAGGATGAGAGCCAGGGGCACCAGGACGATCATTACCGACAGCATGAAAACCGTGCTCTCCACAGCTACGGTGTCCACACAGGCAATTTTAATCAGAGCTGGCATCTCACATAGAAAATGCTTCACCTTACAGTTCCCGCATCGTGGAGTCCTCATGGTCACAGGCGACATAGCCAGGGAGTTGAGGAGCCCAACCCCCCAGGCCACGGATACCAGCTTCCAACAGAGCCAAGGGTGCATGATGATGGAGTAGTGGAGGGGCTTGCAGATTGCAGTGAAGCGGTCATAAGCCATGACTGCCAGGAGGACACATTCAGTGCCACCCAGCCCCAGGAACATGAAGAGCTGGATGGCACAACCCATGTAACTGATGGTCTTGTCTGGACCACGCAGGTTGAAGAGCAGCTGGGGGATAGAACTGGTGGTAAAGCAGAGGTCCAGGAAGGACAGGTTGGTTAGGAAGAAGTACATGGGTGTGTGGAGGCAGGGGTCCAGGCGGGACACCAAGATAATGACGGTGTTGCCCACCAAGGTCACAAGGTAGAAGATGAGCACAAACACAAAGAGGGTCTGCTCTAGCTGGGGTCTGTCCGAGAAACCCAACAAGATGAACTGTTCCTGGCAGCTCTGGTTGGTCATGACCATGGACCATCCGTACAGGCCCGCAAGGAGGCAGACAGGTGCACACTGATCTCTTAGTGAAGTAGGCTAAGGAACTGATGGGGACCAGGGCATTAACAAGTGCAAATAAGTATGTAAAATTCCAATATTCTGTATGGGTATTCACTGCATGTTTTAGGAAAGATAGCTCTTTTTATTGCCTTCTTCTATTTCTTTTTGGATATCAAAAAAATACAGATCATTGTAGAGTTTTTGGAAAACACAGACAAGTATAAAATATAGGAAAAGATTCCCCACACCCCGAAAACAACCACTATTGCAATATTGATTTATTTCCTTTCAACCTTTTCTTGAACACAACCGAAATCTCAGTATGTTTATAAATGTTATATTCTGGATTGCCTTTCACTCAATTTTGTATTGGGAAAATTTGCCTTGGTTTTATTTTTTTATTTACTTTTTTTTAATGCTTATTTATTTTTGAGAGAGAGAGAGAGACAATGTGGGCAAGGGGCAGAGAGAGAGGGGGACAGAGGAAACTAAATGGGCTCTGGGCTGACAACAGAGAGTAGGAATCAGGGCTTGAACTCACCAACCATGGTATCATGACCTGAGCAAGTCAGATGCTCAACCAACTGAGCCACCAAGGTGCCCCTCCTTGATTTTAAAATTTTACAAAAACTAATCATGAATATCTGCATAATATTCCTATAGCTGTGTCATCATTTCCGCCAAACATTCCTTTTAGTCATTAAGGATATTTCCAGTATTTTAAAGGTCCTGATGGGGCGCCTGGGTGGCTTAGTCGGTTAAGCGTCCGACTTTCGCTTAGGTCATGATCTCGCGGTTCGTGGGTTCGAGCCCCGCGTCGGACTCTGTGCTGACTGCCAGCTCAGAGCCTGGAGCCTATTTCAGAGTCTGTGACTCCCTCTCTCTCTGACCCTCCCCTGCTCACGCTGTCTCTCTCTCTCTCTCTCCTAGAAATAAATAAAAATATAAAAAAAAATAAATAAAGGTCCTGAGAGAGATGTAGAAACATCTGTTTTACTGCACTCTAACTGGCATGTCTTTTCTTAAGTCTTTGGCAATTGTTTGATCCAAAAAAAATCTCATATGTTTAAATTTGAAGCTATTAGCCATGGAATTGATTCATTTTTTGATGCTCATTAGCTTTTCACATTTGTGAAGACATTTCTTTGTCAGTTAGCTACATTGTCCAGATCATAGAAAAGATTTCCAGCAGAACTAGAAAATGACCTTTTGGATTACAACGAAAATAGGAGTAAAGGCTGATGTTCTTTTATGCATTGGAATTCAGGCCACAAGCTTTCCATTTGTATTGAATAACTGAATCTATAACAACATATGACTTCCCTTGTAGATGATGAGATCCTGCTTCTACTTTGTTGTCTTTATGAAGTTCTGGTTTTCCTCACCTACAAACATATCCACATATTTCATAAAGTTTCAGTGTTATGAAAGGCCCAATTATGTGAAGTTTTCAATGCCTATGGAATTTTAACAGTTTATTCCTTTTATGAGTGATGTTCATAATTATAGTTTTTAACTTGATATAACTGAGGTCGACTTATAGTTGTTAATCACAGCAAATTCTAAAATGATATAAATTAGAAAATGACAAAAAATAACCATTTATGTAAATATAAAACATCTATATAACACTAAAATGATGTCATAAAATTATAAATGACATAACACGAAGTGATGTAATTCTATTTATATATATATTTATATATATACTTATTTTTATGATTTAGTTTTAATACATTGACAGAGAATGCTATTGTGTTACTTTAAATATATATATACATTTTTTCATAGCCAAGAAAAAGCTGAATGCCAAAGAAGGAAAAAAAGCTAAGTGAATAAATCTTTCATATTTCATACTGATTGATCAATTCAAAAGTGATAAGTGTGTCCTTTATGAAAACAGTGATAAGTGTGTCCTTTATGAAAACATTTCTGTGCACAAGAAAAAACTCAAAATCCTTTCAGTACTTCCTGGAATCAAAGATTCCCTTGATTATGAAACTGAAGAAGTAAAAGTTTTAGGTTCATCTTTATGTGTCAAAGGCACTGCCAAAATCACATACTTTAAAACATTCAAAGATGATGTTATGGCCTATCACATACAGGAAGTTTCTCACCACCTCAAATTATTAAAGATGCTTCCTGTGCTCCATCTACAGAATATGGAGTCAGAAGACCTTGACTCGGTGCCCTGGGGAACATCCTGTGACCCACCCTCTGGCTTAGGTGCATAAAGAGCTTTGTGACTCTGCCAGTTACAGAGTTAGTTACATAACTAGTCCCTACTATAGCCAGTGGTCCAGAGAGATCCAGGAGATGCAGGGAGAGTGAAGGAGCCATATGCACCTCTGCACCAGTAACTCAGACATACTGCTGTCTTACACACCTTCACGTGTTTGTAAAGTGCCTTGCATGTAATAAACTGTGTTATAGGTACTAGTTATTACTATTATAAGCAGGAAAGACCAGGTCTGTGTTATATATGATCAAGACAAGAACTTCTCCCGTGCTATTTGGAGTAGATTAGCAGTTTTAGCAGCAAAGACTAAACAATTTTAGCCAGTTTAATTATAGCTGTATAGATGACTTGAGAAACAAACTTTTGACTGGATGTTATATTCTAAGTGATTTGAAGAGAGCTCTGCTGATCTGTATGTCGATATAATCTTAAATTGCTCATCAGCAACTTTTTTTTTAAATATTTTTATTTATTTCTAGGAGAGAGAGAGAGAGACAGCGTGAGCAGGGGAGGGTCAGAGAGGGAGGGAGATACAGACTCTGAAACAGGCTCCAGGCTCTGAGCTGGCAGTCAGCACAGAGCCTGACGCGGGGCTCGAACCCACGAACCGCGAGATCATGACCTAAGCGAAAGTCGGACGCTTAACCGACTAAGCCACCCAGGCGCCCCTATAATCTTAAATCGGAGAAGTTATGATTATCATCTGTGAAATGAAAATTACTAAAAACATTCATGTTAGTAAGTAATTCTGCATTCAATAAATATTCATGGAGCTCCTATTATATGCCACCCACTAGATTATATGCTAGAGATACACTGCTTATGAAACTAAATAGTAATTTACCTCACTGATTCATAGTCTAGTGGGGGAAGCAGACATTCATCAGAAACTCGCAATGAAAGTACAATGACTAACAATATTATTAAGCATTGACTTAGTGCCAAGCACTGTGTTAAGTATTTTTTTGGACTGTTTTATTTAATCTTCATATCTGAATTTGAGGATATAGGTACTAAATAACTTACCAAGGGTGCAGAGGTAGGAAGTTATGGATGGGGGATTCAAGTCCAGGCCTGTTTGACTGTCAAGCCAAGTTTCTAAACACCATGACACTGAAACAGAAACATAATGCATTAGCCCATGACCTCAGTAATCTTCCATTTGATGCAATTCACTAGTTGAAGAAGGATGTCAAAGAAGTCAATGGAAGACAAATCAAGCTAAGGAAATGTCACCAAAACTCAGTTTTCTTAAACAAATAAAAAATACATAATTATTAATTAGTTCACAAGTTGCTGGACTTTAAATTTAAAAGTAAATGATAAATTCAATATAAACATATTATTAACCAATGTAAATTGTTAAAGATAACCTTTTTTGGAAAACCAAATTTTGCAAATATAACCTAAAACAATTTTTAGAAAGGATTACAATTGAAATTATTAGAACAATGTGACAACTTATTTTCCCATGGTCATAGAGAAATAATAGTTAAACATGCAAAAAATTTAGATGCATTTTGCGAAAGTTTTAAATCAATAATTTTGGCCAGAATATAAATTATGTTATCTATCCATCTATCTATCATCTATCTCTATTGGCAGATACTATTGGTTGCTCTTATTTTGAATTATTATTTTATATCTGTCTGTATTAGCAGATACTCTTATTTTTAATGATTTTATTCTATGTCACTATATGTTGTTTTATGTGTTTATTTTTTTCTTACTTATTGAGCATTAATTTTCTTTATGTGTCAGTCAGGTGGATGGAAACATGCTGGGACAGCTGGGAAGATCTGCGATTTTCTGTCTGGTCTCTGATAAATCAATTTTGCTAATCTGATCCTCCTTCACCTATTATGGGCTTAGAGGTGTTAGAAAAGTTAAGTCAGATTTGACAGGCAAGAGTTAGTTGCCAGAAAGAGCTTGGAGGCATAGGATAGAGAAGAGGTGGAAGGAAGGAGAGAGAGAGACAAGAAATAGTTGCAAATGTAGTGAAACAAAGTACAGAAATCTGAGTTTATACTAAAAGTTACACAATCAATGGAAGAATGATCATGATAATTCAAGATAGCCAGTAATATCAGTTAAAGCACCATCAACAGATACTAAAATTAGTAGATCAAAGATTCAAGACACAAATATATATTCAGAATGATTAGAACAAACTGACGTAGAAAGAATTAAGAGCTCCATCTTGGACCATGCACTTTGGTGCCGGAAGATAGCATATGAAATTATATTTGCACTTTACGACGGACTTTTTATACTTCTTATTGCTTCAACTTTTGCATATATTATTTCGATACATACATAGTTTTTAAGTGAAACTAACAATCTATTAATTAAAAAATACAAATGCCAAATATATAGCTGAAAGCAATATACTACAACAATTGTTCAAGTCCTGGCTTTACCCTTACAGTCACATAACATTAGTCAAGATTTTTAACCACACTGTTCTCAGTTTTCTTATCTGTGAAACAGGAATGGAGAAGGGTATGCCTTGTAGGAATATTGCAAAGATGAAGTCATATATGTAATTATATTGAATAGCATATTGAACCATATCATAACAATGTAATAGAGACTACTTATTGTTTTGTTCTGATTATTAGTATTATTTTCATTAAATTGTTTTTTTTATGTTTTTATTTTATTTCTAGGAGAGAGAGAGAGAGAGAGAGAGAGAGACAGCACGAGCAGGGGAGGGTCAGAGAGAGAGGGAGTCACAGACTCTGAAACAGGCTCCAGGCTCTGAGCTGGCAGTCCGCACAGGGCCCGACGTGGGGCTCGAACCCACGAACCGCGAGATCATGACCTAAGCGAAAGTCGGACGCTTAACCGACTAAGCCACCAAGGCGCCCCTATTTTCATTAAATTGTTATTTTCCTTTCTTTTATACTCCATTGTTAAGTCTTGTCTATTCCACTGTGAAATGGAATCTAAGAAATTCAAGACTGATATGGACAAAACTTTCGAAGGCTGCCAATACATCACACAGAAGAAATAATGAAAACAACACCCACAACAGCTCACATTGCCCAGCACAAGTCTTGGGTGTTAGTGCTCCTTTTATTTTGCACTCAGTTCACTTCAAACACTTATTCCGAGCGACACTTCTTCCCACTTAGTCCATTCATAGGCTGATGATTACTAAGTCACTAGCTCTTACATTTTTTTAAAATTTTTAATGTCTTATTTATTTATTTCTGAGAGAGATACACAGCGTGAGCAGGGGAGGGCCAGACAGAAAGGGAGACACAGAATCTGAAACAGGCTCCAGGCTCTGAGCTGGCTGTCAACACAGAGCTCGATGCGGGGCTCGAACCCATGAACTGTGAGATCATGACCTGAGCCGAAGTTGGACGCTTAACTGACTAAGCCACCCAGGCACCCCATAGCTCTTACATTTTATTCTGACATGCAGACCTGCGCATTCAACTTCTGAATATCTTGACTTCAATGATCAACAGTTAATTGAGAGTCAATATAGTGGCAAAGAGCCCAGTCTCAAGCATGCTTTCATATCCTAGTAACGCCATGGAGTATAAGAGACTTTGTGCAAGTTATTTAAACACTCTGTGCCCCAACTTTGTCATCTGTAAAGCGGGCGTAATAATAGTTCCTACTTCAGAGAGCTGTCAGAAGGATCAAATGAGTTAATTTGTTTCTTTGGTTAAGAAGACAGACACCTAGCAAAAACATATATATGTATATACTTTTAAATTTTTTGCTGAATTACTTACCGGGACTTTGTTAATCTATCAAGCAGATTGACTCTAGACATGCACAGAGACAGCCCAACTCCAAGGCCGGTAAAGCTTCATTCATCAAGCAGATTGTTAAGGCTATGGGAACTTGTCAGGCTCAGAACGCATGACAGATCTCAAAGAATTACTACGAAAATTTGAAGGTGAAATACGCTCTGAAATTTGGGAGCATCGGGTGGTCGACGCTGCCTTGATGATGCTTCTACCACTGATGTGCCTCCCCACTCCCGGGTCTTGGGAAGCAGCGCAGAGTAATGGGCGTGCCCACCTTGGTCAGACCCGTGTGAGTCTGAAGGCTCAGCTTGGTGTGCGTGTCTGTGGCCCATGCCGAGGTCGGTGCACATGAGGACCTTTATTTGTCCACTGGGATGACAAAAGCAACAACATCCCTTACATGGCAGTGAAGATAAAGGCGCTAACTTATGAAATGTTTATAATTCTCATAATATCATTAGTTCAAAGATGTCTTCTTATCACAATGGTTATATTCCTTATAAGAGCTCTTGGTCACATGTGGTTCAGGAACTGTTGGCCTTAAAGGAGGTTTGCTTTGTTGTATTTACACGTGGCTTTTGTGGGTTTTATTTATTTCATCAGGGTGTCCTGCACACAGAGTGAATGAGTTTGAGCCTATACATTCTGGGAGTAAACACATGAAGAAAATACCTATTTCAAAGTCCTTTCCCTATTAATGTCTGTCTCCCTGCAACAGATAATACTGCTTGTCTTTTTTCTTATGTTTCAGCCTTGTCCTTATTTATAATTCCTCCTTTTTTCCAGTCTAGTCTTAACTCAAAAGCTTCTGGTGGGTTCTCCAATGAATGTGAGAGTGTCCTGCGGTGAATTCTAGGGGTAATATGGCAGACAGGGTACAGATGGCCCTTGCCCTCACACGGATTATAGTCCAGAGGGGAGTGTGGAGCGTAATTGCCAGACAGTGTGCTGCAGAGCGGGCCCGCAGGTGACGGGAAGACCCAGAGACACAGGCGGGGTGCTTCCCTGAGGTCCAGGGCAAGCAGGGTGTGTTCTTAGAAGTGGTACCACCTGAGAGCGGTACCGGGACTAGAGAGCGTGGGATGGGTGGGTGGGGGTGCGACTGCCAGCGAGCGGCGCTCAGGCCGCAGGTGCAGTGGGGCCTGCGCCAGAGCTGGGCTTTGTGTAAAAACAAACTCAAAAACAACAAAAAGGAGGGGAGGGGTCGGAGATGCTGCAGGTGCTGCCACAGGTGGGAGACCTGCTCTGGGGAGAGAGATACCCTGAAGAGGGTGACAGCGGCCGGGCTTGGGAGATCCAGCCGGTGGGCGAAGTGGAGGCTTCACGTCTGTGTCTGACTGTTGGCACCGACGCTTAACGGGAGGGGAGCACAGGAGGAAAGAAAGCGGTTCCGTGCTCCTGGAGGCCTGGGTTTAATTTGGGGACCAAGAGAGACTGAAGTTTCTACGGGACCCCATAGTGGGCTGGTCTGTGAGGCGGATGGACATCTGCAACCTCTCCACCTTATCAAATCACTCATCCAGTTGCTGCCAAATATAATATATACATATATGTACATAATGTATACAATTTTGTGTATCTGGAAAAAGATTCTAGGGAATTTTCAGAGTTTTTAAAGTAAATTAAAGAGATTAATCTATCTACACACAAATTAGGGCAATATGATACACAGAATGTTGTAGAGACTTGGGAAGCCATTTTATTTTGTTTTGCATTTGTTTATACTTAGAGTCACTGATCACACGAGGTACATGAATTATCAATCTATTTAAGAATTTTAAGATAGGCAGCTTGTCCTCAAAACTGAGGCTATGGAGAAACTTATACCAGCCCATGTTTAGACCTAAGAATAATGAAGTCCGATAAAATCAATAGAATTTTCCAGTAACAAAATAAGAAACAGATTCCACTTTTGTCTGAATTAGTGAAATCTTATGGAAATTTAATCCAATGTGATGCATTATTGATGGATTTTTCAAGTATCTGAAAGATTTTGTCTATTTATATGAAGTTTACTTATAGAAAGTTTTTAAATAGTATTCCAAGGTAAAGGAAACATTTTGAAACATATTTTGTCCATACAACTTATATAAAAATGATAGAATTTTATAAATTATTAGCAAATCTCAACGTGGCCTAAAAATCAAGAAAGCTAAGGAGTTTGAGTAAGCAGACCTATGCATCTCTGACGTCATAATTAACAACTGATGAATATGTAGAATTTGGGAAATTTGGGTAGGAGTTCTGTGTCAGAATCCAGAAATCTGAACTTTGTCTTGAAATTTATAAGCATGAATTTTTACTCCTTGTCTACATGAGTTCTACTTCTACGGTTATCTGTCTTCTTGCTATTATCAACTGTAAGGAAAGTCATGTCCAGTACCTCCTTCCTCATGTAATTATCCCTACTGCCCTCCTTTTCCCAAGATTTGTCAAAGGAGAATACAACCATTAACAATATCAGTAAGTGTGACTGTCAATCATATTTTTATGGTTAACAGAAATGTAGATCAAGGTAAAAAAAAGTTAATTAACTGTTAGAAAATAAAGTTATAATTTAAATATTACCTGCCTCCTCTTAAAGGATCCATGAGGAAATGCTGTCAGGATTTACTTCTTCTAATTCTTGTTTTCTTACTCTCTTCTCTTTTCTGCAAATCAGTTTTAGTTCTAGGAAGCTTACTGGGGGTCTCTGTTCTTGAAGTTATTTGCCCTTTCGTGACTTTCCCTTGTAAGTTACTTCTGAACTTGCAGATGAATTCTACTAGGACATCAGTGTGAGAGAGCAGCTGTACCCTAGACAAGTGTACAATTTACATCTACAACCCCGACCTCAGTCACTTTGACCCTCAACTTGTGTTGAGCCCAAACACAGTTCCAGGGTTCCTGTTAAATCAGTACACTTTCCATTTGTGAAGCCATCCTGAGGCTTCAGCCCGTCTCACACCAGGAGTCTGAGATCAAATCTTCAGACACCTAAAGGACTCTTCTGAAGTAATAAAGGCCATTTATACTTTAAATTCTTACTGAGTATCTCAGATTGGAGAACTAAAAATACTTTATTCTCTTCACTACAACCTTTGGGGATGTATGTTCCACTGAAGCAATTAGACCAGTTTGCTCTTCTGTCCAGAAAGCAAGACCAGTGGGACACATGTGAGAAAACTCACAACTGTGCTCCCTTCAGGCTCTGCGTATGGGGGTGGGGGAGGGGGGCTTGTGTTCACTTTAAAATCACTATTTCCTGTAGCTCATCTCTGAGGTAGAGTCTTAACCAAGCCTGAAACCATCCCAAAAGATTTAGTGTTCTTGTAGGTGCCGGAAGTTTCTGTTTGCATTTTAAGTTTTATCATGATTTCAAACTTACAGAAGAACAGTAAGATTAGTACAGACAACTTTATTTCTGGCATTATTTGAGAGTGGTTTGTTTAGTGTACTTCCGAGAACCTTAGTGTACTTCCCGCAAACAGTCATTCTTCTATATAACCACAATACAGACATCAAAATTGTGAAGCCTACATCTACACCTTATGATGACCTAATTCACACACTCCAAGTGTTAACAGTTGTCCCAACCATAGTGTGTGTAGCAAAAGGATTTAACCCAAGGTCATGTATTGCATTTATTTGACTTGACTTCTATGACTTTGACTCCTTTGAGGAGTACACAGTTAGTTTTTACAATAACCCCAATTCCTCACATTGGACTTATTTGATATTTCCTATGATTAGATAGTTTACACATCTTTGGCAGAAATATCATAAAGCCGATGCTGTGTTCTCACTACAGCTTATCAGAAGGGCACATGATCAGTTTGGCTCATAACAGGTGTATGAACTTTGTTTTTTTTAATATTTATTTATTTATTTAATATAATTTATTGTCAAAGTGGTTTCTAAACAAAACCCAGTGCTCATCTCAACAAGTGCCCTCCTCAATGCCCATCACCCACTTTCCCCTCTCCCCCAGACCCCATTAACCCTCAGTTTGTTTTCAGTATTTAAGAGTCTCTTATGGTTTCCCTCCCTCCTTCCCTCTCAGTAACTATTTTGTCCCCTTCCCCTCCCCCATGGTCTTCTGTTAAGTTTCTTCTGATCCACATATGAGTGAAAACATACGGTATCTGGGGTGCCTGGGTGGCTTAGTTGGTTAAGCATCCGACTTTCGCTTAGGTCATGATCTCACGGTTCGTGGGTTCGAGCCCCGCGTCGGGCTCTGTGCTGACTGCCAGCTCAGAGCCTGGAGCCTGTTTCAGTCTGTGACTCCCTCTCTGACCCTCCCCTGCTCACGCTGTCTCTCTCTCTCTGTCTCCTAGAAATAAATAAACATTTAAAGAAAAAAAAAAAAAGAAAACATACGGTATCTGTCTTTCTCTACCTGACTTATTTCACTTAGCATACTACCTTCGAGTTCCATCCACATTGCTAAAAATGGCCAGATTTCATTCTTTCTCATTGCCATGTAGTATTCCATTTTATAGATAAACCACATCTTCTTGATCCATTCATCCATCGATGCACATTTGGGCTCTCTCCATGATTTGGTTATTGCTGAAAATGCTGCAATAAACATTGAGGTACACGTGCCCCTATGCATCAGCACTCCTGTATCCCTTGGGTAAATTCCTAGCAGTGCTATTGTTGGGTCATATGGTAGTTCTATTTTTAATTTTTTGAGGAACCTCCACACCGTTTTCCAGAGCAGCTGCACCAGTTTGCGTTCCCACCAACAGTGCAGGAGGGTGCCCGTTTCTCCACATCCTCACCAGCATCTATAGTCTCCTGATTTGTTCATTTTAGCCACTCAGACTGGCGTGAGGTGGTATCTCAGTGTGGTTTTGATTTGTACTTCCCTGATGATGAGTGACTTTGAGCATCATTTCATGAGTCTGTTAGCCATCTGGATGTCCTCTTTGGAAAAGTGCCTATTCATGTCTTCTGGATATTTCTTCACTGGATTATTTGGTTTTCAGGTGTGGAATTTGGTGAGCTCCTTATAAATTTTGGATACTAGCCCTTTATCCAATATGTCATTTGCAAATATCTTTCTTTTCCCATTCCATTGGTTGCCTTTTAGTTTTGTTGATTGTTTCCTTTGCCGTGCAGAAGCTTTTAATCTTGATGAGGTCCTAATAGTTCATTTTTGCTTTTGATTCCCTTGCTTTTGGAGATATGTCAAGTAAGAAATTGCTGCAGCTGAGGTCAAAGAGGTTGTTTCCTGCCTTCTCCTCTAGGGTTTTGATGGTTTCCTGTCTCACATTCAGGTCCTTCATCCATTTTGAGTTTATTTTTGGGTATGGTGTGAGAAAGAGATCTAGTTTCATTCTTCTGCATGTTGCTGTCCAGTTCTCTCAGCACCATCTGTTAAAGAGGCTGTCTTTTTTCCTTTGGATACTCTTTCCTGTTTGTCAAAGATTAACTTTGATTTCTTGATTAAGGTATTGTGTTCAAGCCTTCTCTACTATAAAGTTACTCTTCTTTCTCACTGTAATTAAGAAGTGTTTGGGGGCACCTGGGTGGCTCAGTCGGTTGGGTGGCCGACTTCAGCTCAGGTCATGATCTCACGGTTCGTAGGTTCGAGCCCCACGTCAGGCTCTGTGCTAACAGCTAGCTCAGGGCCTGGAGCCTGTTTCAGATTCTGTGTCTCCCTCTCTCTCTGACCCTCCCCTGTTCATGCTCTCTCTCTCTCAGAAATAAATTAAAAAAAAAAGTGTTCGGTGTCTCCAAATAAAAAAACTTTAAGAAAAGTATTTTGGGGGGCCTGGGTGGTTCAGTTGGTTGAGTATCTGACTCTTGGTTTTGGCTCAGGTCATGATCCCAGGGTTATGGGATTGAGCCCCCTATCAGACTCCATGCCGAGTGTAGAGGCTGCTCAAAATTCTCTCTCTCTCTCTCATTCTCTCTCTCTCTCTCTCTCTCTCTCTCAGGGCACCTGGGTGGCTCCGTCAGCTAAGTGTCCAACTTTGGCTCAGGTCATGATCTCACAGATGGTGGGTTTGAGCTCTGCATCAAATTCGGGGATGACGGCTCAGAGCCTGGAGCCTGCTTCAGGTTCTGTGTCTTCCTCTCTCTTTGCCCCTCCCCCATTCATGTCCTCTTTCTCTGTCTCTCTCTCAAAACATAAATAAACATTTTAAAAATTAAAAAAAAAAGATTTTCTCTCTCTGCCTCTGCCTCTCTCCTGCACTCAGGCTCTCTCTCTAAACTAACTAACTAACTAACTAACTAAATAAATAAATAAGGAAGTATTTTATGGGGCAGTAAATGTAAATACCAATTCCTCATTACTTTTTCTACTTGATTTAATACTTATTATTTAATACTTATAATTGGCTGAATTAATTATAACTATGATTTTCTAATTCCACTATTATTTCTACAGTTATGAGCTGACATTTTACTTAATGAAAAAAATCACTCTTTCTTCCTTTGTCTCATTCTTTCCTCCCTCTCTATTATCTTTCTTCCTCCCCTTTCTTTCTTCTATTCAATATGGAATCCTGTTTATTCAATTGGTTACAATATCTTAATGGCATCATTCATTTAAATTCTGAAATTATCCCAGATTTGTATAGCAGGAACTCCTCCAGCCTGGCTCTGTGTCCATTTTAAAGAAATGTTTACTTTGGTTTTTTAGTTTAGTTTTTTTTTTAACGTTGATTTATTTCTGAGAGACACCAAGAGACAGAGCATGAGGGAGGGAGGGGCATAGAGGGAGACACAGAATCCGAAGCAGGCTCTAGGCTCTGAGCTGTCAGCACAGAGCCTGATGCGGGACTTGAACCCATGAACCATGAGATCATGACCTGAGCCAAAGTCAGATGCTCAACCAACTGAGCCACCCAAGTGCCCCAGAGACATTTACTTGGGTAAATTTAGATTTACAAAGGGATGCAGGGGCACCTGGGTGGCTCATTTGGTTAAGCCTCCGACTTCAGCTCAGGTCATAATCTCACAGTGCATGGGTTCGAGCCCCGTGTTGGGCTCTGTGCTGACAGCTAGCTCAGAGCCTGGAGCCTGTCTTTGGATTCTGTCTCTCCTCTCTCTGACCCTCCCCTGCTCATGCTGTCTCTCTCGCTCTCTCTCTTCTCTCTCAAGAAGAAATAAAAACAATACAAAATTACAAAGGGATGCAATATAATAGTACAGAGTTTGTGTACCCTTCACCCACCTTCCACTAATGTTAAAGCTTTATGTCACCACGGTTCTGTTTCCTCTTGACCCGTCCCTATCATTGTTTGAACACTTTCTTGCATTTTAACACAATTATTCCAGCCTCATCCTTCTCTTGTCCCAGCTCTGGGCTCAACTGGTCAGGCAAGAGGCCCTTAACCCACAGAGATTGTTGGCAACTTGCCTCCACTTCGTGAAATCCGAATCGTTTGCCAGTTTGCAGATATGAGCCAGCACGCAGAACGAGAGCTCACGAGACTAGAAAGAGGTAGGTTCCCACTGAGGAAGGGCACGGGCCCCCGAAGCGTTCCTGTGAACTGTGGCTCCGTCAGCTGTCCAGCAGCCGTGTCCCCGGTCCCTCCCTGAATGGCACGGTTACCTCACTGGTAACGGACCAGACCGACTGACTGTGGGGAAAGGGAAACTCTCAAGAGGTTTTGAGGATTTTTTTGCTATGGGGCCGAGAAAACATTGATACCAGGCGACACGAAATGCCATCGTGGGCCCTCTGTTAGAGTGAAGACACATATGGGCCAATTGATGCGTGGAGTCCTGACCTAGGCTCATCTCAAAATGAGTCTGCATTAGTCTCACTTTGTGGCTTTAACAAATTATCACAAACTTGGCGGCTGAAAGTACTGCACATTGATTAACTGAGAGTCCTGGAGGTCAGAAGCCCAACGTGGGAGCCACTGGGCTGAAATCAAGGTGTTGGCCAGGCTCCGTTCCTCTCTGGGGGCCCCAGGGGACAACGTGTGTCCCTGCACGTCTGCCTGTAAGGAGGCCTGTGCCCTCTGCCTTGTGTCCTCTTGCTCTGTCTTCAAAGCCACCGTCTGGCTCCGTCTTTCTCATACTGTCGTTCCGACCCTTCTTCTGTCCTTGCATGGTCTCTGACTGCAGCCAGGGCAGACTCTCTGCACTTATGGGCTCCTATGACATGATTGGGCCCCATCTAGATAATTCAGGATCATCTTCCCATCTCAAACTCCATATTCCTTTTTTTTTTTTTTTTTTTTACAAATAGTTTATTGTCAAATTAGTTTCTACATAACACTCAGTGCTCATCCCCAAAGTGCCCTCCTTCATGCCCATCCCCCCCTCCCCCCCACATCCATCAGTCCTCAGTTTTTGTCAGCATTCAAGAGTCTCTCATGGTTTGCCTCTCTCCCTTTCCCCCACCATTTCCGCCCTTTTCTCCCCCTTGGTCCTCCGTCAAGTTCCTCCTAATCCTCCTATACGTGCAAACATATGGTATTTGTCCTTCTCTGCCTGACTTATTTCGCTCAGCATAACACCCTCAAGGTCCATCCATGTTGCTACACATGGCCAGATTTCATTGTTTCTCATTGCCATGTAGTATTCCATGGAATACTACATGGCAATGAGAATCAAACTCCATATTCCTAATCATGTCTTCAAAATCCCTTCTGTCACATAAGGTAGTAGTCACAGATTCTGGTGACATCTTTGAGGAGCTATTATTGTGCTGCCAGAGTTCCGTGGGTCCACGAATTGTGTGGTGGTCATTACGGGCCATGCCTCAGAGCGAAACTGAGAAGGATGTTCTTGGCAGCTGGCAAAGCTTTCACATTGGTTCCTTTTTTTCCCTCTTATTTGATTATTAGTTGATTATAAAAGGATATAACTCGGGAACGGCCAGATGGAAGTGATGCATAGGGCAAGGTCTGAGAAAAGTGTATGGAGCTTCCACACCTTCTCCAGGGGCGCCACTGTCCCCAACTCTCCACGTATTCGTTAACCCAGAAGCTCTCTCACAATGGCTCTTGACTTGTTGACTGGGGTCCATTGTATAAAAGGACCCGTTAGGGGCGCCTGGGTGGCTTAGTAGGTTAAGCGTCCGACTTTCGCTTAGGTCATGATCTCGCGGTTTGTGGGTTCGAGCCCCGCGTCGGGCTCTGTGCTGACTGCCAGCTCAGAACCTGGAGCCTGTTTCAGTCTGTGACACCCTCTCTCTCTGGCCCTCCCCTGCTCACGCTGTCTCTCTCTCTCTCTCTCCTAGAAATAAATAAAAATATTTATTAAAAAAAAAAAAAAAGGACCCGTTAAACTGCCCCCAATTCCCAGCCATAATAATATATCAGAATCAATACCACATTATAGCTGAAGGAGCAGATTAATGTTACCTTCAAATACCTAAAGGTATAGAGATAGTGGTTTCCATCATATCCCCATTCCATTCACCATTCTGGCTCCTGCAAACATCAGATGGATTGTGATGGGTGACAGTGGCTCACTACAAACTTACCAAATGGCAGCCTTATTGCCCCTGTGGGATTGGATAGAGCATCTTTTTAAACTTTATTTTTTAAAAATTTTAAATGTTTTTTTTTTTTAATTTATTTCTGAGAGAGAGAGACAGAGAGACAGCGTCAGAGAGAGAGGGAGATACAGAATCTGAAACAGGCTCAAGGTCTTGAACTAGCTGTCAGCACAGAATCCGACACGGGGCTCGAACCTACAAACCATGAGATCATGACCTGAGCCGAAGTCAAAAGCTTAACCGACTGAGCCACCCAGGCGCCCCCTAATAAAGCATTTTTAATAAAACAGATCCACACACACGCTGGCCATTATTATGCATTCATTGATCTTCTTGATAAGAATGCATTCTATCAACACCCAACAATAAGGACAATTAGAGGCAGTTTGGATTCACTTGGTACGGACAACAGTATATATTTATAATATGTTTTAGAGATAATGTTAACTTTTTGTCCTCATTGACATTAGAGCCTGAAAGGATCTTGGTCATCTGGACTTTGTGAAGAACATCATACTCTTCACCATGTTGATGACATTATGTTAATTGGCCTGGTCAGCAGGAAGTGGCCACTATTCCTGATGCTCTTTAAGATACATGTACTGCAGAAATTGGGGGATAAACTCTATAAGATTTAGAGTTCTATCACATCAATGACACATACATATATGTCATATATATGTATGTATATATATGTGGTTTATATAAACTTTATACACAGACACACAGACACACACACACACATATAGATATGTAGATATATGTAGATACTCGTGATTCATCGCTTCCATACAACACTCAGTACTCATCCCAGCAAGTGCCCTCCTCAATGCCCATCACCCATGTCCCCCTCCCTCATCCCCCACTAAACCTCAGTTTATTCTCTGTATTTAAAGGTCTCTTACGGTTTGCCTCCCTCTCTGTTTAAAAGTATCTTTTACCCTTCCCTTCCTTCATGGTCTTCTGTTAAGTTTCTCAAGTTCCACATATGAGTGAAAACATATGATATCATCTGTCTTTCTCTGACTGATTTATTTACTTAGCATAATACCCTCCAGTTCCATCCACGTTGTTGCAAATGGCAGGATTTCATTCTTTCTCACTGCCAAATAGTTTTCCATTGTATATATAAACTTTATCCATTCATCAGATGATAGACATTTGGGCTCTTTCCATAATTTGGCTATTGTTGAAAGTGCTGCTAAAAACATTGAGGTACATGTGCCCATATGAATCAGCACCTCTGTATCCCTTGGATAAATTTTTAGTAGCACTATTGCTAGGTCATAGGGTAATTCTATTTTTGATTTTTTGAGGAACCTCTGCACCATTTTCCACAGTGGCTACATCAGTTTGCATTCCCACCAACAGTCCAAGAGGGATCCCCTTTCTCCACATCCTCATCAACATCTATTGTTTCCCAAGTTGTTAATTTTAGCCACTCTGACCAGTGTGAGGTGTTATCTCAATATGGTTTTGATTTATAATTCCCTAATGATGAGTGATGTTGAGCATCTTTTCATGTGTCTGTTGATCTTCTTTGAAGAAGTGTCTATTCATATCTTCTGCCCATTTCTTCACTGCATTATTTGTTTTTCAGGTGTTGGGCTTGGTAAGTTCTTTATGGATTTGGATACTAACTCGTTTTTTAATTTTTTAATGTTTTATTTATTTCTGAGAGAGAGAGAGAGACAGTGTGAGCAGAGGAGGGTCGGAGAGAGAGGGAGACACAGAATCTGAAACAGGTTCCAGGCTCTGAGCTAGCTGTCAGCACAGAGCCTGAAGCGGGGCTTGAACCCACAAACCGTGAGATCATGACCTGAGCCAAAGTCAGATGCTTAACCAACTAGTCATCCATGCGCCCCTAACTCTTTATCTTATATGTCATTTGCAAATATCTTCTCCCATTCTGTTAGTTGCCTTTTAGTTTTGTTGATTGTTCCCTTTGCTGTGCAGAAGCTTTTTATCTGGATGAGGTCCCAATAGTTCATTTTTGCTTTTGATTCCCTTTTTTTTGGAGAACATGTCGAGCAAGAAATTGCTGTGGCTGAGGTCAAAGAGTTTTTGCTTCTTTTCTTCTCTACGGTTTTGATGGCTTCCTGTCTCACATTTAGGTCTTTCATGCATTTTGAGTTTATTTTTGTGTCTGGTGTAAGAAAGTGGTCCAGATTCATTCTTCTGCATGTTGCTGTCCAGTTCTCCCAGCACCATTTGCTAAAGAGATTCCCCTTTTCCCATTGGATACTCTTTCTTGCTTTGTCAAAGATTATTTGGCCATACATCTGTGGGTCGAATTCTGGGTTCTCTATTCTATTCCATCAGTCTATGTGTCTGTTCTTGTGCCATACCATACTGTCTTACTGATTATTGCTTTGTAGTAGAGGCTAAAGTCCAGGATTGTGATGCCTTCTGCTTTTATATTGAGCAATCACAAGACTTATGAAGAAAACTCACAGAATCAGGGCAGGATGGTGCTTGGGAATGAGGACTCTGGATTCAGGTGGCCCGGGGTCAGACGCAACTCTGCCACCTAACTGTGGGATCATAGCTTACTTGACCTTTCAATGTCATGGTTTTTTCATCTGTAAATTAATGGGAACTAAATTGTATATTTTTTAATGTGAGGATTAAGTAATTCAATATATGAAGATCTCAGAACAGTTCCTGGCATGCAGTGCATTAATATGTTAGTGCTTAATACTATTGTTGTTGTGGCAAACTGTGCCTATGCATCTAGATGTGAATGTGGGCTTACTGCTTCCTCCCACCTTGGTCTAGTAGTTCTGAGGGAGCAGAGAATACGATAATTGCTCTCTGCTGTGTTTTTAGCAGTGTCTAATAAGTTAACATCTGCTAAATTACTTAACATGAAAATCGTTAACTGATTTTGGCTTTCCAAAGTCAGTTAATATCCTGGAAGATAACACTTAGGAGACTATATGAGGTAAAAAGTTATGGACGGTGAGAAAGATGACATTCCTGGGATTTTTTCTTCTTAACACTAAATGATTTATTCAGTCTGGTTAAAAGTTATTAATTTTAACATCCACACAATCGTCTTGCTTTTTAATAGTTAAAGCAAACTATTACATTAATGCAAACACGGTATTAATAACTACATAAACAACCCATTAGACGTACATTACAATTCCTATCCTACAGCTAAGTAGCCCAAGAATCAAAGGGGTTAAGTAGCATAGGCAAGGAATCACATTTATAAGATGATGTGGCTGGGGCTCAGTCCTAACTTTCAGGACCAAAATGGTCTATGTGCTTTCCACTGCTCTTTCCTGAAGGCAAATAAAAGTTAAAGTCTAGAACGGAAAGAAGAGGGATGTTTTCTGAACCTCAGGGCTAAATCTAAATGCCAACAATGACTGTATACACCATGAGAAATTAATGACAAGAGCCTATTCAGAAGGAAAAAAGTATTCTTAATTTCTGGTGTATTTTATATTTCATGGATATTATATGAAAAGAAAATCACTATACACAATAAGGAATCACACTGAGGTGTTTAACATACGTTAACTAATTGGAATTTTTTTTAAATGGTTTTTATTTATTTCTAGGAAAGAGAGAGAGAGAGACAGCGTGAGCAGGGGAGGGTCAAAGAGAGAGGGAGTCACAGATTGAAACAGGCTCCAGGCTCTGAGATGACAGTCAGCACAGAGCCCGACGCGGGGCTCGAACCCACGAACCACGAGATCATGACCTAAGCGAAAGTCGGACGCTTAACAGACTAAGCCACCCAGGCGCCCCAACTAATTGGAATTTTTTAAAAAACATTAAAAAATAATAAACTGAAGTGTTTTAGGATTAGAGAGTTTAATCAAAAGATGTTTAAATTGGGAGTACCTGGGTGGCTCAGTCAGTTAAGCATCTGACTTCAGCTCAGGTCATGATCTCGTGGTCTGTGGGTTTGAGCCTGGCATCAGGCTCTGTGTTGACAGCTCAAAGACTGGAGGCTGCTTTGAATTCTGTGTCTCCCTCTCTTTCTGCCCCTCCCATGCTTACACTGTCTCTCTATGTCTAAAAAATAAATAAACATTAAAATTCTTAAAAAGATGTTTAAATCAAATATAAAGTTACACCTGGACTGGTCCTTTGCAGTGATCTGAACATCATTTGGGGGCATAATGTGCAGATTACACTTCTAAGTCAGAAAAATCCTAGAATAATGAGATCTTTATACAGTGACCTCTGAACCACACAGGATTGAACTGTGTGGGATCATTTATGCATGGATTTTTTTTTCAATAAATGCAGGACAGTCCTGCAAATGTATTTTCTCTTCCTTATGATTTTCTTGATCACATTTTCTTTCTCTAGCTGACTTTATTGTGAGCATAAGGATACAATACACCTAAGATACAAAATATGTGTTAATGGACTGTATATGTTATTAGAAAGGCTTCTGGTCAATAGTAGACTCTTAGTAGTCAGCTTTCAGGGGAGTATAAAGTTAGACGTAAATTTTAAACTCCATCAGGGGCTCAGTACTCCTTAGCCTCACACTGTTCAAGAGTCAACTAGCATCAGCCATCAGACAACAAAAGGAAATAAAAGGCATCAGAATTGGCAAAGAAGAAGTCAACTTTCACTTTTCGCAGACGACATGATACTTTACATAGAAAACTCAGCAGACTCCACCAGAAGCCTACTAGAACTGATCCATGAATTCAGCAAATTGTTGCAGGGTACAAACTCAACGTACAGAAATTGGTTGGGGATTTTATGCACAAACAGTGAGGCAACAGAAAGAGAAATCAAGAAACTGATCCCATTCACAATTGCACAAAAAAAAACATAAAATACCTAGGGATAAACCTAACCAAGGGTATAAGAAATCTGTATGATGAAAACTATAGAAAACTTATGAAGGAAATTGAAGAAGACACAAAGAAATGGAAAAAACATTCCATGCTCATGGATTGGAAGAATAAATATAGTTAAGATGTCAGTACTACCCAAAGCAATCTACACATTCAATGCAATCCCAGCCCAAATTGCACAAGCATACTTCTCAAAACTAGAATAAACTATCCTAAAATTTGTATGAAACCACAAAAGACCCTGAATAGCGAAAGTAATACTAAAGAAGAAAACCAAAATGGGAGGCATCACCATCCCAGACCTTAACCTCTACTACAAAGCTGTCATCATTAAGACAGTATGGTATTGGCACCAAAACAGACACATAGACCAATGCAATAGAATTGAGAACTCAGAATTGGACCCAAAAGTATACAGCCACCTAATCTTTGACAAAGCAGGAAAGAGTATCCAAAGGAAAAAAGACAGCCTCTTTAACAGATGGTGTTGGGAGAACTGGACAGCAACATGCAGAAGAATGAAACTAGATCATTTTCTCACACCATGCACAAAAATAAACTCAAAATGGATAAAGGACCTGAACGTGAGACAGGAAACCATCAAAACCCTTGAGGAGAAAGCAGGAAACAACCTCCTTGACCTCCACCGCAGCAATTTCTTACTTGACACATCCCCAAAAGCAAGGGAATCAGGAGCAAAAATGAACTATTGGGACCTCATCAAGATTAACAGCTTCTGCACGGCAAAGGAAACAATCCATAAAACTAATAGGCAACCGACGGAATGGGAAAAGATAGTTGCAAATGACATATCAGATAAAGAGTTAATATCCAAAATCTATAAGGAACTCACCAAACTCCACACCCGAAAAACAAACAACCCAGTGAAGAAATGGGCAGAAGCTATGAACAGAAACTTCTCCAAAGAGGACATCCAGATGGCCAACAGACACATGAAACGATGCTCAGCATCCCTCCTCATCAGGGAAATACAAATCAAAGCCACACTGAGATACCACCTCACGCCAGTCAGAGGTGGCTAAAATGAGCAAATCAGAGAACTCTAGATGCTGGCGAGGATGTGGAGAAACGGGCACCCTCCTACACTGTTGGTGGGAATGTAAACTGGTGCAGCCCCTCTGGAAAACAGTGTGGAGGTTCCTTAAAAAATTAACAATAGAACTCCCCTATGACCCAGCAATAGCGCTTCTAGGAATTGACCCAAGGGTAATAGAAATGCTGATGCATAGGAGCACATGTACCCCAATGTTCATAGCAGCACTCTCAACAATAGCCAAAACATGGAAAGGGCCTAAGTGTCCATCAACGGATGAATAGATCAAGAAGATGTGGTTTATCTATACCATGGAATACTACATGGCAATGAGAAAGAATGAAATCTGGCCAAGTGTAGCAACATGGATGGACCTTGAGGGTGTTATGCTGAGTGAAATAAGTCAGGCAGAGAAGGACCAATACTGTTATGCCCAGATCGCGATCTCCCCAAAATCCCAAGACCACCAAGGAGTCCGAGTCACGTATGCAAAAGCAAAGGGCATTTATTCGGGCTTAAGCTTGGGCTCTCAGACCTCACCAGGGCAGTGGATCCATACTGAGAGCCCCGAACAATGGAGGAGCAGAGTTTTTATCACAGTTAGGGCGGGGAAAAGGGGTGATAGGCAGAGACTACAATGTGATAGGACAGGGTGACAGCAGAGGTTCATGCGGTGCGGAGAGGTTGGTGAGTTTAAAACTAAGCGGGCCAGAAAAGTGGCGGGAACGTCCGGTACTTTCCCAACCTCCGGTGATTGGTTCGGGCAGGGGGGAAGGGCGGTTGCTTAAGCCTGCTGAGTCATGCCTCAGAATCTTGGACCTTTTAATTTCTGGGGCCTTCTGAAGCCTGTCATAGCGCTGGTTTGGTTCTTCAATACCATATGTTTGCATGTATAGGAGGATTAGGAGGAACTTAACGGAGGACCATGGGGGAGAAGGGGGGAAGTAGTGGGGGAGAGGGAGAGAGGCAAACCATGAGAGACTCTTGAATGCTGAGAACAAACTGAAGACTGTTGGTTGTGGGGGGGAGGTGGGGTGATGGGCATAGAGGAGGACACTGGTTGGGATGAGCACTGGGTGTTGTTGGAAACCAACTTGACAATAAACTATAAAAAAAAAAAAGAGTCAACTATATTTTTTCTTCACAGACTTAAAGGATTTCTGCACCAACGTGGCCAGAGATTTTCATCTGTGTATCCAAACAGATAGATAATTATTCCCGTGATGCAATTAATTTGGCTAGCCTTGAAAGAATTAGGGCTACAGATCATATTTTACATGGGGTTCAGGATCTACCAGCACAACGCATTTCAAATATATGTGATTTGCTTTTATAACCAACTAAATGCAATAAGTGGATGCTAGTTTGCCAAAATACATCAAATGATGTTTTTATTCACCTGTACAAGAATAAACATATCCTCTGTGTCATTTTTTTTAAGCATTAAAGGGAAGTATAGACAATTTCGTAGTCATGGCTGGATATTATAATGTACATGTTTTTTGCTTCCTCAGCAATTGACAGAACTGACAGACAACAAAGCAGTAAAGACACATGTATTCTGAACACTATATGTGGGAGCCCAACAGCGACCACAAGAAAGTGTGGTTAGGGACGCGGGGATGTGCCTGCACACGGGGCTCCCTGCCTGGGCAGATCATGCCTGCAAACAGGATGCTCTGCCAGGAGGCCTGCACACAATATCCAAGTTTAATGGTCTGCTCGCAAACGAGGGAACTTGCCCTCCTTAGAAGTAAGGAGTAGGCTGGATTTGTGTGCAGGCCTCTTAGTAAACATGTTGTGGTCGCTTCCTCCCTTTGCTCCTCCCTGTCCTTGTAATGTGTTTGGCTACTTGCCCTTATTTGGTAAAGGAATGCATCTTGTAGATTTCAGTTTGTATCCAGTTACCGGGTATAAAATAAACCGCAAGAGGGGCTGGCGTAGAATTGTTCCTCCGGCCGGAGTTGTGTCTGTGTCTGTCCTTTGTGTGTGTCCTGTCTTTGTGTCATTTCGTCCGCAACACTATAAGCCACCTCGACTTAAGTGATACTGATGCCACAGGCCACCTTTGTCAGAAAACTGTCCCAAGAACATAGCCGCAGCTTGTTTTCACCACAGCAAGTCCCAGCAAGTGGTCTCTGGACACAGGAAGGGCTTCTGCCTTACTGAGCCTTCAAACCTGCACAACGGCCACTTCTTTCCCACAACATTTGTCTGAAGACATGGCAGACCCCAGTGGGCACATTCTCTGGTGCCTGGGGACCATCTAGAACTTTCACGAAGATGCCTGGATGAAGTCCCTAAGAAATCATCTGACTAAAACTTTGTAAAAAAACTCAACATCTTGTGTTATCTTCGGTAAGCACGTGTTTGCAGTCATAGAATAATGAAATTCCTCATTGTACTCTTCTAGGATTGTCCTTACTGGGGCTCCTTACAAAATACTTTTTTAAGAAGCCTGCCATCCTCTCCTAACATAGGGCCTAGTTTGTATGGCAGTAACATGAGGTAAAGCACTAAACGTTATGACAGAGGGGCGTATGACTGGGTGGCTCAGTCAGATAAGTGTCCAACTCTTGGTTTCGGTTCAGGTCATGATCTCTCAGTTCATGGATTTGAGCCCTTCATTGGGCTCTGTGCTCACAGAGGGGAAACTGCTTGGGATTTTTTCTTTCTCCTCTCTGCACCTCTCCTGCTCGCTCACTGTCTCTCTCAAAGTAAATATAAACATTTTTAAACAATTATGGCAGAAAAAAATATGGTAGAAAATTATGATAGAGATAGATGTTTGCTTCTCAGAGAGCCAATCAATCCTGGAGTTTTACAAATTATCAATTACACAAAGCAAAATAAAAATTTTATTTTTCTTCAGAATCATAAAGAAGAAAATGTGGGCATTTTTAACAAGAAATCAGGAAATTACTTATTAAAATTAAAAAGTAAAGGGTTTTAATTTAAATTTTCCTATCAATTGCAACTGTGGTATTTAATTTCATACAGGATGGATGTGAATCCCTATGTCTTTGTGGAGTTTTTTGACTCCTGCTTCTCAAGTTGATAAATATTATTTTTAATAAGCTTCATAATGATGACTGATTTTCTCATATTATGGATTCATCCTTTGAGTGACAGCTTAAAAAAACTGATCCCCTAATCCAGTAAACACTTCAGTGAAAAGAAGTTTAAATTTGTTTATCTTGTTTTTGTTTTACAGCACTTCTTTTTTTTTTTTTAATATTTTTATTTATTTTTAGGAGGGAGAGACAGCGTGAGCAGGGGAGGGTCAGAGAGAGAGGGAGTCACAGACTGAAACAGGCTCCAGGCTCTGAGCTGGCAGTCAGCACAGAGCCCGACGCGGGGCTCGAACCCACGAACCGCGAGATCATGACCTAAGCGAAAGTCGGACGCTTAACCGACTAAGCCACCCAGGCGCCCCTGTTTTACAGCACTTCTAAAGAGAGTAAAAAGTTCAGAAATCCAGCAGAGGAATTGCTTTGGTGCCACAGGAGACACAGAGTAAGTCATTTGTTGTGAAAAGTCCTGGGCGTGTCTACAGGGGGTATGTCCAGAATGAAAGGGGGATCCTATGTCATGAAAAATTCATAGAATTTATTTTATAATAGGCATTTGACCCTCATTCCACATTCACGTTTGTTCTGCTATAACCTCTATAAACTATTTTAGCTGATGTTCAACCTTTCCTAGCAAAATAAACCTTTTTCTTTTTGATTCTGTCTTAAGTACACTCCAAATAAACAATGTCAAGGCAAATATTCTGTAAACTACAGATTATGCAAAATAAGTGCCTATTTCTCCAAAATAAAGTGCCTAAGGTACTAAGCTACCATTGATATTTTCTGATATACAGAAGAAAAAGGAGCATCGAACACCAGTCCTGAGAAGCTATGTCATCACAAGAGTAGACTTCTAGGTGTTCCCTCACTCAGTCTCTAGTGCCTTGAGAAATGGGGTATATGTTGCACCAAAGGCAAAAGTGATGATCATTTAAAGCGTTTTTTTTTTTACCTGCCCATTACAATACATTTATTAAAAGTAATTACCACTTTCGATGTAAACTTCAGTGTTATATAAGCATAGTCTTCCCACTGGCGTTCACAGAGGTGGCCCTCCAACTATCCAGCAGGTCTACAGCTTGTAAACACGTGTGATTGCGCTCATATTTACAAAAGCTTTTTTAAAAAATACTTTAACTAGTTTTAATAATTGACTAACCATGGGAAATGAGTAACAAATAAGGAATAATGAAATGGAAGAGCACTGTAAGGGAGAGAGTAATTTTAATGAGGAGGGGAGAAATAGCTTTCTTAGGTCTATCTGAAGAGGTTTAAAATCTGACCTATTGTTACCATCCAAACAGCCTCTAGACCATGGCAGAATTCATGGTAATAGCCTTCAGTTTATAATTTACATATAGGGGAAATTAAAAAAAAAAGGTTTTGTTACCTAAAAGTTGAGCATGATTTTTGATACATGTAGAAATTCCTCAATGGCTTTTTTTCTCTCTTATCATAGAGTTTATACTAAATTAGGAAAAAAGTATAAAACATTTGACAGCAGATGTGGACTCAGTCTGCTGTGATAGATCCACTTGTAATCGCAAGGAACAGACAATAGTGCATCAAATAAAGCAAAGGAACAGGGGTGCCTGGGTGGCTCAACTGGTTAAGCATCCAACTCCTGACTTTGGCTCAGGTCATGGTGTCACTGTTTGCGAGTTCGAGCTCCACATCAGGCTCTGCACTGACAGACCCCTCCCCTATTCATGCTTTCTTTCTCTATCAAAATAAATAAATAAAACCTTTAAAAAAGTTTTTTAAATACAGTGAAGGAATTATTTCTGGAAGTAATTAATCAGCTACAATGAATAATTGTCCCAAGCTATTACTCATTGCTTACTATCTGCAAGGCATTTTAATAACAACTTGATATTTGGAATGATGCCAAGGATTAAAAAGTAACAGTCTTACAATCAAGGAACTGACAGTCTAATAGGAGATGATAAATATAATAATATTAACCTGAAAAACTGTATTTCAGTGTATAAAAATGCAGTAGGTTAAAGGAAGGGCCAGGGTGTTTTAAAATCAAAGAAACTCAAATAATTGCACAAATATGGTGCTAATTTGAGCTGACCACTGCAGCATGGGAAAGATCTGGACAGGGGATCTGCATGGGGAAAGTGTCGGAAGGGGGGATGTCATGATGTCTATTAACAGTTAAGGAAAACTGAGTGAACTTCTGAGTGGTAGAATTCTGAGAGGGTGTATATGTATTCAGCATGCTGGTATTACTGTGCAAGTATGCACAGGAGACCTTTACATGCATTACACACTCTGTAGCAAGTGCAGTGTCATTCAGCAGATGACAACAAAGGTTCAGACATAGACACACCGCTTCTGAATCCCACTTATTCTCTCAGTGATGGGGGCTAATTCACACAGGATCTATAACCATAGTTTTGTCATTTTAAAAAATCAGGATGAAAATACCTACATGTTTTTGTTAGAGGTCTGAGACAGTACTTAGCTTTACAATGTAAATAAGATACAAGGTTTATTTTGTAGGGGAAAATGTATGCTTCTGTAGAAAATTATGCCTTGTCCCGATTCTAGAGATTACTGAATTCTGATTCTGTGGCCACTGTTCTGCAACATCGTAAATTATAGCTAACTGACAACACTGTAAAGTAATCCTTACTGATGACAAGTCAATTCGGTCTTGTCAGGGAGAAACTGAATTGGCTTCTCTCCCCACAGGAACTTTTTGTCTCCATTTGTGCATTCATTTCACCATTCCTTCCTGCCACCCACCTTTTTAAGAGAGAGAGAGAGAACATGGGGAAGAAGCAGATGGAGAGGGAGAGAGAATCTTAAACAGGCTCTTAGACATGGACCCCAACACAGGGCTTGCTCTCACAACCTCAACCGTGATCTCACTACCTGGGCCGACATCAACACTCAGACATTCAACCAACTGAGCCAACCAGGAGCCCCAACATTTCTTCATTTCTTACCAGTTTGTGCTTTCTGGCTTTTAAAAAAAAATTGGTTACTATGTTTGCCTCATTCCTTTATTGAGTTGAATAAAATCTTTAACACATGTTTAGTTTACATCTATATGAATACCATTTCACCTTTCTTCAAAGACTTTAATTCTTTCTATTAATATTTTGCTAAGAGAGCTTTATACTATGAGTGGCTATGGTTGATTCCTATTGACTCTGGATACTCTTCAGGGTATTATCCATATTTTTAACACATGGGCTAAATTTCTTACAAGCACAAAGTCAATGGCAGTGTTTGGGAAAAAAGTTTCACCTAGGGCTTCATTCCTCAGCACATCGTCGCTCCTACTCAGGGTTGCCTCCCCAACACCTTTCTCAGCGCACCCTTTACCTCCTTATTCCGTAAGGTGTAGATGAGTGGGTTCAGCATAGGAGTGACCAGGTTGTAGAAGAGGGTGAGAAACTTGCCCTGGTCTTGGGAAGCGCTGTTCCCGGGCTGCATGTACATGTAGATGATGCTTCCATAGAACAGAGAGACCACGGTCAGGTGGGAGCTGCAGGTGTTGAACGCCTTGAGGCGCCCAGCAGCCGACTTGATCTTCAGCACCGCTACTGCGATATAGCCGTAGGACGCGAGGATGAGAGCCAGAGGCAGGAGGACGATGAGGATGGCAAAGCTGAAGGCCAGCATCTCCACTGCGCGGGCGTCCACACAAGCCATCTTGATCAGTGCTGGCATTTCGCAGAGGAAGTGGTTGACCCGGCGCCGGCCACATCTGGACAGAGTCATTGTGAGTGGGGACATGACAATGGCATTGACCAGTCCACTCCCCCAGGCCACAGCCAGCAGTTGTAAGCACAGCTGGGGGTGCATAATGACCAGATAGTGCAGGGGCTTGCAGACCGCAGCGTAACGGTCATAGGCCATCACGGCCAGGAGGATGCACTCAACGCCCCCCACGCAGAGGAACGAGAAGAGCTGGATCGCACAGCCAGCGTAGCTGATGGTCTTGTCAGGGCCCCAGAGGTTCACCAGCATCTGCGGGATACAGCTTGTACTGAAGCAGAGATCTAGAAAGGAGAGATTGGCCAGAAAGAAGTACATTGGGGTATGTAGTCGAGGGTCCAAAATACACACAAGGATTATGGTTGAGTTTCCCAGCACAGCCACTGAATACAGAGTAAAATTGACCATGAAGAGTACCAGCTCTAGCCTTGGCCGGTCAGAGAAGCCCACTAAGATAAAACCATACTCTGAGCTGTCGTTGGATTTTTCCATGGTCTTCCTTTCACATCATCTGTATACCTGTAAGAAGAAAATGAATACTTAATTAATATTTTAGGAAAACCACTGAAGGTCAGGACTTTTACAGAACCGGTAACCCATGAAGTCCAATACTAGAATAGCTTCTGCCCAGCTATAGAAGCCAATCATCATTTGTACAAATGTGTAATACAAATTATTTCATGTTGGAAAATTCCAGCTTCTAATCATCATCCTTTTATTTAGGAGGGATTTTCTTCCTAATCCATAAGAAAAAGTATTTCTACTTTATTGAATAGACTTCATATTTAATCTCTCTTCATATGACAGCCATTTAAATATTTTGAACCAAACTAAATTTTCTTTGGACCAAGACATTCAATTTCCCTCAATGATTCTGCCTATAACAAGGCTATTGAGTCTATTATCACCTTGTAGCCATCTTCCACATATCCTCAATTTTTTTTAATGTTTTTTTTTTTTATTTATTTCTAGGAGAGAGACAGAGAGAGAGACAGCGTGAGCAGGGGAGGGTCAGAGAGAGGGAGTCACAGACTGAAACAGGTTCCAGGCTCTGAGCTGGGAGTCAGCACAGAGCCCGACACGGGGCTCGAACCCACGAACCGCGAGATCATGACTTAAGCGAAAGTCGGATGCTCAACCAACTAAGCCACCCAAGCGCCCCACATATCCTCAATGTTGGCAATGACCTTCTGGAAATGTGACAGCCAAGGCTGAGGTCAGTATCCAAGATATGGTTGGAAAAACACAAGGTACAGGGAAACTATGGCCTATCAGGACATGGAGATTAGACCTTTATTAAGACGAAATAGTGTGCAATTACTTCATAGTGTCAACGTCATCTTTTTACTTATGGTATGTTTGAATCTGCCAAATATTTACTTAGTCCTGTGAAAGGTTGTCAAATCAAATCTCTTTCATTCATTTCTCTGAAAGAAAAAGACTTCTGTAGTGTATATTGCCAGGATCAGAACAGATATTCTGTCCACTAATAAAATGGCAATGTGGGATATATTTGTCTTCTGGTTGTCTTTCAGAAACATTGAAACAACATAATTAGCTTCTGGAAGAGAGGTGTGTGGCCCTACAGATGAAGGGAGAGAGAAGGAAGGAGACTGTTGTAAATCGAGTAATTTAAAAGTAAATGGAAAAAGACTGACCCTAACAACGCTCAAAAGAATAAAGAGAGCTGGCTTCATAAAAAGACAGATGTATAATTGGATTCGAGGACACCAGCTTAGTAACGAGCCTAACAACGAAAGGGAGATAAGCGTGAGAACAGCAGAGTAGCAGGCACAGAAGGAAAAGTAGCTCAGACCCTCTGTCATGTTGACTCATTGAGAACTGAAGCAAAAATAATGACTACAATTATTAAGTGGACATTATAAAATATCTACTATGCTGTGTGATCTAGGGAATTAAGGGCTACTTCAATTAATGACAATATATTCAACTACCGAGCTGGGAAAAAATGAAGGCAGAATAGAACACAAGTTGTCACAAATATTTTAATTTTCAAATTAAAAAGCGTATCTTTGGTGAAAACGTCTCAGCTTCAAAGTACTTATAGTAAATTTATTTTCCACAGCAAAATACAATATACCAAAATAAAAGAAAAAGTTTTCTCAATTTTCTCTAATCATTTAGGCTTACCTGGCTTCAACTTTCCCACAGGAATTAGGAATAACACATAGTAATGTTTTTTCCTCAGGTTGGGATTTGTTAGCTGGGATTTTATGGGAGAATGTGCAGTAAATATAAGTAGAAAATAACAATAGGGTGATGTGAGACAAATGCAACAGAAATCGTATAGAAGTAGTTACAATGATCTCAGCTTGTCCAGAAAGGGGATGACATACAAGCTCTGAACTGACCTGCATGCATTAGATTCTAGTTTCTTCCTGAAGATAAGAGTTGTAAAAGCTGTGTGATTTTTCTAATAATTTGACTAACATGATAGACTAATGGTATATCACTACCTCAGAGGAAAAGTAAAATAGAATAACTGCCATAGGGTACTTAAATTATAGAGAAAAGAGGCAATTGTAATAGAAAATAGGGTTAGCATTCCTCCATTGTCTGCCAGCCATTTGGGCCAAATATCCAGCCTTCAGGAGCCTTTTAGTAGCCGTCAACCCAAACCCCAGGGTGAGGCAAGGACTTCCTGCTGACCCCAGAGGATAACCAATGCAGATGTGGAAGCTCTTATAGATGTAGATAGAAGAAATGGAGGACTAATTTCATAGCATCAAAGATGGCGCCTAGAGGTTGACAACATGTTTCCTTGTTGAGATCACAGGGACTGTGTACTCCTTTGGGTAATTAGCAGGGCTACAGAAGAAAATAGAAGTGTGTATTCCTAGGGGAAACCTTGGAATAACACCAGATGATTGGGAATCAACACTCTTAGATTCTTGGTTTCTATCTGGGGCCATAGCCTCAAATTTTGATGTGGAGGTGGGGGTAGGGGGTTGGAATGTGTGTAGTTAACTATTTCTGGTGTTTGGTGTGGCAAAAAGTCAAGTTGGCAATATGGTGCAAATATGAACATCTTTCAAACACCTCTTTCTCCTTGAAATGAGATTTAGTCTGTTTTCTGAGGAAACAACTTTAAAGTCAAATTTCTTTTCAGTTCAATATCATTTTCAAAAGGATACTACAAAAGAGTAAATAAAGTTTCTCTTAGTCACTTGATTTGTAACTTTTATTTTCACTTAGATTGGTGAAGTTCTTAGAATATAGCAAACATAAAATAAATATTTGGAATTTGATTGATTGATGTTCTTTAAGTTATAACAAACAAACCCTGGGAACCACACTAATTACCCTTAGGAGAAGGTCAAGTTGCCCCCAAGAAACTCCAAATGATAACATCATCTCTGCAACCAGTGAAATCAAGGACCAGAGGCATTCCTCTAAGAATGATGATAGCCTAAGAATAACCATTAATCATATTCACTGATGTGACACATTAAATCTTACGTGTCTTCCCCAAACTGATGTTATTCAAAACTCATGACCAACCTAAGAAATTCACTTCCAAAGCAAAACATATATGTAAGGCATCTGGTTTTAAAATGGTGTTTTATAGGGGCGCCTGGGTGGCTCAGTCGGTTAAGTGTCCGACTTCAGCTCAGGTCATGATCTCGAGGCTTGTGAATTCAAGCCCTGCGTTAGGCTCCAGAGCCTGGAGCTTGCTCGGATTCTGTGTCTCCTTCTCTCTCTAACCCTCCCCTGATCACACTCTGTCATACTCTCTCCCTTTCAAAAATAAATAAACATTAAAAAGAAATAAAATAAAATGGTATTTATAGTTATAAAACTAATAATGAAGGAAAAAAATGTATGAATCAGGCATTATAGCCAGTGAACCAATTGCAATGGCTAATCAGTCCTCAGATAAAACCTGCTAATAGTTTTTGGAAACAAAGAAATATATCTGCAATACATAAATAAGACAAACAAATATCTTTAGTATCAAAGGGCTTTTTCCAATAAATAAACTTTCAGATAAGGATTACATTTGCCAGAGTAAGACAAATGGGCAGTGGATAACGAGATAAAATGTAGTGAAACACTTATTCTTAAGATCCCAAAACACATAAAACTTTTTCAACCTAATTTATCATTTATAATTATTTATAATTAAATAAATACAATTTAAAACAATGTGATCTTTTCAGTTTGGTAATATTCAATCTGTGAGGATATGAGAGAGTGGCACTCATACACTGCATGTGAGAATGTAAATCAGGTTTACATTTTTGGAGGATGGTTTTACCAAATTCGAATTCGGCAAGTGCACAAGTCTTTGACCCACTAATTCCAATTCCTGGAATTTATTATTATGATTATTTCCATAGGTGTGTAAAAATATATATGTATCTTTATATCTATATATTTATATAGATATCACAGTTACATAGTGGCTAAAAAAGGAAACAGACTAAATGTCCATTGACTGAATAATAAATATTTACCCAGTTGTAAAATAAATAAAATAAAAAGTACAAAAACTGTGGTGTGTATTGATATTAGTATTTGTAAAGTATTGAGGGGCACCTGGGTGGCTCAGTCAGTTAAGTGTCCAACTTCGGCTCAGGTCATGATTTCACTGTTTGTAGGTTTGAGCCTCATGTTGGAGTCTATGCTGACAGCTCAGAGCCTGGAGCCTGCTTTGGATTCTGTGTGATCATAAAACTAATGAATCTAAATAAGAAGAAAATGTAGGGGTTTGAGTTTTTTCCTCGTTTTTCTTGTCTTTTAAGAGAAAAGAAAATATAACTGCCTATTATTTCATGGAACAAGTGACTTATTCATCCTGCTAGTTATGTTCTAAAGGAGATGAGAAGGAAAGTTGAAGTTATAGGCTGAAAAAACTGAAGAATGAGAAATGTTTGGATCCATTGAACAAAGCAGTTTTTCCTAGGCCATTTCTGCTTTCTGGTAAAATTGAAAGATGGCTACGTTTACTCATGTGATTCCCTCTGGAGAATCTTAAGGGATTCTGGATGATGAGGTCAACGAGCAATATTTAAAACTAAAGCAGGCGGGAGAGCAATTTTCAACTTCTACAGTTTTTATAAAAGTTGGAAGGAAGCAGAAGACCCTGGAGAGCTCATTACAAGGCTGCTCAGACGAGGGCTGTGATGACAAAGGTCTCATCTCTACGTCCACGGGGATCTTGGAGAGTACAACTGATTGCCATGTTTTCCCCATGCTGCATGCAGCTATTAAAAAGTTTCCAATGAGTTTCATTATAATTCACAACACGGAGCAGTCTCTAGGGTTATCTGCCTTAGAGGAGAAACATTCTATTAAGAACTGATTGCGGTGGAGAGTGAACTCGAGTCAGCCCCTGTCACCGTCGAGTTCCCTTAGCTCTGCTGTTGTGACAGAGCTACTCAGTGGCCCTGGAGATTTGCTCAACAATGTTATTCACATCTGAACTTTCAAACAAAACACCAAATCTCCATTTCCCAACATAACTGGAATAAGCATGCCGTCACTTGCGGATGGCATTTTGTGGAGCGGGGATTTAGTGGGGGTATCTAGGAGAGCCATTACTCTATCAGCAACGTTTTTGTTACTGCTCTATACTTACTCCTCAGCAATAATTCCCATAAAAACTTCCAATGCACTTCCAAGCTTCCAGAATTACTCTGGGAATGCAGTAAGCTTTTATTTATCAAACATACTTGCAGGCATTGTGTAAGATACGTAGTATATAAATAGATTTTATGCATCTGCCCTTTAGGATCTCTCAATACAGAGTAAGGTAAGAAAGAGGAAGTTATAACATTATGTCAAAATTACTATGCTATACAAAACATAACAAAAGGAAAACATTGGTTTATTGATTCTATTGAGAATGAAATAACAATTCATTATTTTCCCACTCTATTTCTCTTCTTTTTTGGTATTGTATCCACTGCTGCATTCCCCATCCTTAGCAAAGTGTTAGCACATACTAGTAACTCAATAAATAATATGTAAGTATATCAGTTAATCTATAAAATGATAGTAAATATGACATGTTGAAGACTTTCTGTCTTTTACAAGGAACTTTTTGCCATAACAAAAAAGCATAAGTAATTTTCGATAGACTAGATTCAGAATGATGACATCTCTATCTTACATCTTCATCATGCACCTCCATTTACGGTAAGTAAATATTTCTCAGTTTATTGACAACCACATACATGTAGTTAAATAATAAAAATAATAAGTGGAAACAGGTGATGTGTAGCAAAATTGAAGAATCACATATAACAATGTCCCAGAAATTCCATACCTATAGAAAAACTTGTACATGTGCCCAAGAGATATATACAACAATGTTGATAACAGTTTTATTTGTAATAGCAGATAATTGGAAGGCACCTAAATAGATAGCAATTGGAGATAAATACACTGTGACCTATTCATACAAAGGAATATACTGCAGTACAGACAATGAATCAAAATGGATGAATCTCACATTACATTAAATAAAAGTGAAGAAAGTTTTGAATCAGTTGAAGTGATCACACAGGGAATTTATAAGCCATGTTAACAATTTAAACTTTGCAATAAGGGCCATGGAGGATTTGGGGCAGGAGTGGGTCAGGGCCACAGGTTTTAACTAAAGTATGTCATTAGTATATAAAGAAAATGTGGTATATGTATATACATATATACAATGGAATGTATAAAAGAATGAAATCTTGGGGCGCCTGGGTGGCTTAGTCGGTTAAGCGTCCGACTTTCGCTTAGGTCATGATCTCACGGTTCGTGGGTTCGAGCCCCGCGTCGGGCTCTGTGCTGACTGCCAGCTCAGAGCCTGGAGCCTGTTTCAGTCTGTGACTCCCTCTCTCTCTGACCCTCCCCTGCTCATGCTGTCTCTCTCTCTCTGTCTCCTAGAAATAAAAAAAAAAAAAAAAAGAATGAAATCTTGCCATTTGCATCAGTGTGGATGGATCTAGAGAGTATTATGCTAAGCGAAATTAGTCAGAGAAAGACAAATATCATATGATTTCACTCATATGTGGAATTAAAAAAAAATGAGCACAGGGAAAAAAAGAGAGAGGGCAAACAAAGAAATAGACTCTTAACTCTAGAGGGCAAAGTGGTGGTCACCAGAGGGGAAATGAAAGGTATGAGTTAAATAGGTGATGGGGATTAAGGAGAACACTTATGATGAGCACAGGGTGATAAATGGAATCGTTGAATCACTATATTGTACACCTGAAACTAGCATTACACTGTATGTTAACTAACTAGAACTTAAATAAAAACTTTAAAAAAACACTTAAAAATAAATAAGTAGGGGCACCTGGGTGGTTCAGTTGGTTGAGAGTCAGACTCTTGGTTCAGCTCAGGTCATGATCTCATGGTTTGTGGGATCAAACCCCACGTCAGGCTCTGCATTGACAGCATGGAGCCTGCTTGGGATTCTGTCTCTCCCTCTCTCTGTGTGCCCTCCCCAGTATATGCCAATGCTCTCTCTCTCAAAAATAAATAAATAAACTTTAAAATAAATAAATAGATTGATAAATAAAATCTTTTTAAAAATATGCCATTAATAAACATGTTTAGTATGAGCATTCCCACTGGTGTGGGAATAAATTTGAGGGGAACAAGGTTAGAAGCCAAGAGAAACATTAAGAAACTGTTGTATTAACATAGGTGAGTGACAGAAGTAGGAAGGAAAAACAAATTCCAGAAATACAGAGATACTGAAGATATTAAACTGACAATTCCGTCTTGACCAACTGAATGCCCTCTCATCTCAGTTTCAAATATCTCTGTCACAAACAACACCTCTTATTTTTCCAGCTGATTTCATCTTGAAATCTGATTCTAACTATCCTTCAACCCCTCCAATCCATTGGGTCTACTTCTTTTTTTTTTTTTTTCCTTCTTCCTTCTTATTCTCTTTCTTCCTTAGCCAAAACTTGCAATATCACAACTTTGGTGAAGTTCAACTCTCTATCAACCACATACTCTCCTAATACAGCTCAGTACAACCGGAGAAAACAATTTTGTTTCCGCTCCGGAGCCACAGACCTCACGTAAACTCCTAGTGCTGCCCCTACTTCCTCAGCCCTGCACTTCCCCACGCGCGCATCTTCCAGGTCCTCAAGCCGCCTTCACCTCCTCGCTCACTGCCAGTGTCAGTGGATGAGCCATGCACTGAGTTTGCTTGAGAAAAGGAGGCAAACAAAGAACTTTGCAGACTCTTCTCTCGTGATGGTCTCTACCACCTGCCCATGTCACGCCCCTGAAATATCCTCTGCCCTCCTGATTGTTTTCACAACTGAACATCATCCCTATAGCAAAGCCAGCCCCTCCGTTACTTCATTGTTCCATTCTGCCTCGTTTTTAGAAATTTGTCTATCCTTCCATATCATCAAGGACTCACTTTTTACTACCTCATTCCCAGGAGGAAACAAACATAGCATGAATTCTAACATCTTAAAAACAAAAAACAAAAAATCTTTGCCAACCTCACTTTCCCCACCAGGCTCATTTTTATATAATTTGAAATGATTCCTCTTCACAGAAAAATTTATCAGAAAGAAACTCTGTTTCTCCCATTTTTTTGTTAAATCCACTCTACTCTAGCCTTTGACCCCACCCTATACAGAAACACCTTTTGTCATGTCCCAAATTGCCTCCAATTTCCCAAATATGACAGTGAGTTTTAAACCTTATCCTATTTGAGCTAGCGTCCTCTCTCACCTTCTCACACTGTCTTCAGCTGACCATTTCTCTAGATCACGAAGATCTAAGACACACGAATGCATATTACACTGAATTCCTAGACTTTGGCTGGATGCCAGCTGGGAAGAATCATAGGTTTTGAAATAGTTTGAGTCATAAGAAAATGATTGGTTCTATTCAAGAGGATGAACTGAGCACACTGACTCTCTACTCCGGGCTTGGTGTTGCTTAAGAGGTAGAGAGTTTCAGTTTGGGAGGATAAAAATATCTTGGAGAGAAATGGGGGTGGCGGTTGCACAAAGATGGGACTGCATTTCATGCCACCGATGTGTACACCCGAATTTTGTGTGACGCATACATTGCCACGATGTAGGAAGACAACATTCAAAATACATTTCCCGGTTCAGTTCTGGTTCAAGATGGTTTTTTGTTGTTATTGTTGTTTTTGGGTTTTGTTTGTTTGTTTGTTTGTTTGTTTTAGAATGTGTTTGCATTGGGGACATCTGGGTGGCTCAGTTGCTTAAGGTTCCGATTTTGGCTCAGGTTTAAACGGTTCGTGGGTTCGAGCCCCACGTCGGGCTCTGTGCTGACAGCTCAGAGCCTGGAGCCTGCTTCAGATTCTGTGTCTTCTCTCCCTGACTCTCCCTTGTTCATGGTGTCTCCCTCTCTCTCTCAAAAATAAATAAAACATTAAAAAAATTTTTTGAAAAAATAAATGAATAAAAAGAATGTGTTTGCATTTAAATGACCATCAAATTAATAGGGACTACTATTTACTTAGGATGTTCCATACGAACCTCATGATAAATGACAAACCCAAACCCTATGATAGATACATACAGAAAAATAAAGAGAAAGAAAGCCAAATAAAACACTATAATACTTGTTGATCATAAGAAAGAGAGCCAGAGATGAAACAAGGGACAAAGAACTACAAAAAAAACCAGAAAACAAAATTTTTAAATGGCACTAAGTACATACCTATCGATAGTTACTTTAAGGGTAAATGGACTAAATACTCCAATCAAAAGATACAGAGTGGTGGAATGGACATAAAAAAAAAAAGACTCATTTATATGCTGCCTCCAAGAGACTCACCTCACATCTAAAGATGCAGACAGACTGAAAGTGAAGGGATGGAAAACATTCACCACGCAAATGGAAGCAGTACTTAACATCAGGCAAAATAGACTTTAAAACAAATACTGTAACAGACAAAGAAGGACCTTACATAATGATAAAGGGATCAGTCCAAAAAGAGGATATAACATGGGACACCTGGGTGGCTCAGTTGGTTAAATGTCCGACTTTGGCTCAGGTCATGATCTTACAGTTCGTGAGTCAGAGCGCTGCATCAGGCTCTGAGCTGTGCTTGACAGCTTGGAGCCTGAAGCCTGCTTGGGATTCTGTGTGTCCCTCTCTCTCTGCCCCTCCCTTGCTCGGGCTCTGTCTCTCAAAAATAAATAAACATTAAAAAAAAAAAAGAGGATATAACAATTGTAAATATCTACACACCCAACACTGGAGCACCTAAATACGTAAAGCAAATATTAACAGACACAAAGAGATAAAGTGATGGTGATACGATAATAATAGGGGTTGTTAACACTGCATGTACATCAATGGAATAAACTTAACCAAGGAGATCAAAGACCCATACTCTGAAAACTATAAAACACTGATGAAGGAAATTGAAGACGACACAAACAAATGGAAAGATAGTCCATGCCTATGAATTGGAAGAATTAATATTGTCAAAACGTCCGTATCACCGAAAGCAATCTACAGAGTCAATGCAATCTCTATCAAAATACCAATAGTATTTTTCACAAAACTAGACACAATACTAAAATTTGTCTGGAACCACAGAAGACCCAGATAAGTAAAGCAATCCTGAGAAAGAAGAGCAAAGCTCAAGGTACCACAATTCCAGATTTCAAGATACACTACAAAGTTGAAGTAATCAAAACAGTATGGCAGTGGCACAGAAATAGATACATAAATCAATAGAACAAGAACCTACATTTATATGGTTAATTAATCTGTAACAACGGAGTCAAGAATATCCAATGGGGAAAAAGACAGTCTTTTCAATAAATGGTAGTGGGAAAACTGGACAGCTACATGTAAAAGAATGAAACTGAACTACTTTCTAATACCATATGCAAAAATAAACTCAAAATGAATCAACGATCTGACATGAGACCTGAAACCATAAAAATCCAAGAAGAGACAATTGCAGTAATTTCTCTGACATCAGCCACAGCAATATTTTCCTAGATATGTCTCCTAAGGCATGGAAACAACAACAAAAATAAATTATTGGGACTGCATAACAATAAAAACCTTTTGTTCAGCAAAGGAAACCATCTACAAAACAAAAAGACAGCCTACTTAATGGGAGAAATATTTGCAAAGGATATATCTGAAAGGGTTAATATCCAAAACACAAAAAGAACTCATACAACTCAAAACCAAAAAAGAAAGAAAGAAAGAAAGAAAGAAAGAAAGAAAGAAAGAAAGAAAGAAAGAAAGATCTGATTTTAAAATGGGCAGAGGGTCTGAAGAGACATTTCTCCAAAGAAGACACCCAGATGGCCAACAGACACATGAAAAGATGCTCCACAGCACTTATTATCAGAGAAGTGCAAATCAAAACCACACTGAGATATCACCTCATGCTTGTTAGAATGGCTAAAATCAAGAAGATAAACAACAGGTGTTGGAGAGGATGTGGAGAAATGGGAACCCTCTTGCACTGTTGGTGGGAATGCAAACTGGTGCAGCCACCGTGGAAAAGAGTGTGGAGGTTCCTCAAAAAGTCAAAAGTACAAATAATCTGATCCAATAATTCCACTTTGGGGTATTTAGCCAGGGAAAATAAAAACTCTAACTCAAAAAAATATATGCACCACTATGTTCATTGCAGAGCTATTTATAACAGCCAAATTATGGAAGCAACCTAAGTGCCCATCTATAGGTGAATGTATAAGGAAAATGTGGTGTATACATATCAATGCGATGGAATTTACATTATCATAAAAAAAGGATGAAATCTTGTCATTTGAGACTACATGGTTAATGGACTTAGAGGGTATCATGCTCTATGAAATAAATCAGTTTGAGAAAGACAAATACAAGTCCACTCATAAATGGAATCTAGAAAATGAACCAACAAATAAAAAAGCAGAATCAGAACTCTAAGTACAGAGAACAAGTTGATGGTTGCCAGAGGGGAGGAGAGTGGGGGACGGGCAAAATGCGTAGAGGGGAGAGAGAGACACAGGTCTCCGGTTATGGAGTTATGGAGTAACTCCAGTTACGGAATGAGTCAGTCACAGGAATAAAAACAGAGCATAAGGAATACAGTCAATGATGTTGTAAAAGGATGTAAAGGGACAGACGGTAGCTATGCTGGTGGTGAGCACAGCATAATGTATAAACTTGTCAAATCACTAAGCTGTAAATACCTGAAACTAATGGACCACTGAGTGTCAACTATACTCACATAAAAAGAAAACACAAAACAAAATACATTTTCCTTAAAAATGGTTTGGATCACAAAAATTAATTTCTCAGAATTGCAAAAAAAAAAAAAAAGAAAGAAAGTTAGAGTGACATGTCTTATTCTAAATGCATCTGTGTTCTAAATGAATACATATAAAGGGGTATATGTACATTTTTAATAATCACAAGGTAACTGATAATAGCTAATAGAATTTACCTGTAAATCATTTTCTTTTAAAAAAATTTTTTTAATGTTTTATTTATTTCTGAGAAAGAGACAGTGTGAGCAGGGGAGGGTCAGAGAGAGAGGGAGATACAGAATCTGAAACAGGCTCCAGGCTCTGAGCTAGCCGTCAGCACAGAGCCCGATGTGGGGCTCAAGCCGAGCACTGAGAGATCATGACCTGAGCCGAAGTCAGACACTTAACCGACTGAGCTACCCAGGCTCCCCCTATAAAGTTTTTAAAGTTTATTTATTTTGAGAGAAGGAGGGAGAGAGAACTCTAGCAGGAGAGGGGCAGAGAAAAAGAGGGAGAGAGAGAGAGAATCCCAAGCAGGCTTCATTCTGCCAGCACAGAGTCCGATGCGGGGCTCAAACTCATGACCCATAAGATCGTGACCTGAGCCAAAATCAAGTCAGATGTTAACTGACTGAGCCACCAAGGCACTCTCGCCATTTACTCTTTTAACATCTAATAGGAAAGAGAGAACTGAATGTAGTACTTGGCAAATCAGATTTATTTCTCTTATCGGTTAGCATTATGTTGTGGGAAAAATAAAACGGTGTTCCTACAGATTTTATGAAGGAATACGACAGATGTATTTTTCAGTTATTATATTTCCTGTATTGGTAGTGTATTGGTAGGAGAAAACGGAGAAAAGCAACACAATGAAATAACTATAATGTGAATGAATCACTCAACCAAAACACCCCACCGATACAGCCCATGCTACTTCCTTAACAGCTTGATGACTTCTAAGGAGACACAACAAAACCTCTATCCAGGCTCTGTCCTCGCGAGGAGACCAATATGCAATGAGATGTCTGTTGTGCCAGCAAAATGCATGAAACAAGAGATCATTAGAAATCATGACACGGATGCTATTTTAAAATCTTGGGGCGCCTGGGTGGCTTAGTTGGTTAAGCGTCCGACTTTCGCTTAGGTCATGATCTCGCGGTTCGTGGGTTCGAGCCCCGCGTCAGGCTCTGTGCTGACTGCCAGCTCAGAGCCTGGAGCCTGTTTCAGTCTGTGATTCCCTCTCTCTCTGACCCTCCCCTGTTCACGCTGTCTCTCTCTCTCTCCTAGAAATAAATAAAACATTAAAAAAAAATTAAAAAAAAATAAAATCTAGGCTGTAAGTGTTGGGGGTTAAAATGATGATGATAATATTTATAATTGGGAGAACTGTGAACATTAGCTGGGCCTGCTAAAACCTAGAATTTAATCTATAAAGGATATAAAATGGATGCTTTCACTTAGGAGGAAAATGTGAGTATGGAAGCATGGCAAGAGGAGGAAATCCAGGTGCAATTCTAGAAGAAAGATCACTGTGATTTCTATTATCCTGCTCCTGTGGGAGTGGGAGTGAAGATTAAAGCTGGGATTGCTAACCTCAGCTCCAACTTCCGGGTTTCAGTAAACCTCCTTTAACTGTATGCAAAAATAGCTGTGTGTGTACTTGTGACATTATCACAGCAAGGATTTCTGGCTTTTATTGAATTCTCAGAAAGGTATAAGTTCACCAAATTACACAAACATTGGTGTAAAGCTTGAAGATGTTGAAGTTACACGGCTTCTGGTCAAGTGAAAGACTAGCTCTGGGTACTGGTTCAATGAGCATGCTTAGGGAACAGAACATTCCCTGTAGGAATGATGAAAACAGGGCAGGCTGAGAAGTTAGTAAGCCAAGTAAACATTAAGTGCTTATAAAATTTATCATTTGCATATCCCTCATTTCTTGATTAAGACTCTTGCAACTAACCTTTTAAAGGCCTCCTTGACCTCTTTATTCCTAAGTGTGTATATAAGAGGGTTCAGCATGGGTGCAATGATCCCATAGAAGAGGGACACCATCTTGCCCCGGTCCTTGGAGGCAGGGGATGGCGGTTGCAGGTACATGGAAACAGCAGTGCCATAAAACAGTGACACCACAATGAGATGGGAGCCACATGTGCCAAACGCTTTTTGTCTACCTTCAGCCGACTGGATTCTCAGCACTGCTCGGGCAATAAAAGCATACGATACCAGAATGAGCGTCAGGGGTATCAGATGGAACAGCACGCTCACAAAGAATAGTTCAGCCTCGTTTGCTGTTGTGTCCACACAGGACAACTTGAGCAGAGCAGGGACCTCACAGAGAAAGTGGTCTACTACATAGGGGCCACAGAACGGTAGCTGGAGGGTCACCGCGGACAACCAGACTGAGTTGCCGAAACCAGTAACCCAGGACGCGGCTGCCAGCTGGAGGCACAGCCTCTGGTGCATGATGACGGAGTAGTGGAGAGGCCGGCAAATAGCGGCGAACCTATCAAAGGACATGACGGCCAGGAGAACACATTCAGTGGCGCCCAAAGCTAGAAACATGAAGAGCTGGGCCACACAGCCGCCATAACTAATGACCTTCCTGGTGCTGCATAAATTGACCAGCATTTGCGGAACTGTGCTTGTGGTGTAGCAGAGGTCCAGGAGTGACAGATTGGTAAGAAACAAGTACATGGGGGAATGGAGTTTGGGGTCCAGGCGTGACACTAGAATAATGGTCAAATTCCCAAAGATAGTCACCACATAAGAGATGAAGAAGACCACAAAGAGCGGGAGCTCCAGCCATGGTCTGTCTGAGAAACCTAACAGGATGAACTCCCTGGGGGCGCTCGCGTTGACCCCCTTCATCATCGCTGTCTCACTCTTTGTTCCCTGAAACACAAAAGTTCAGGAAGTCAGTGAACCCATGTTTATGGACTGCCTCAAGTATTTATAATCACTTTACTCCCTGTTCGAAGCTATTTACCGAATGCAGATTGCCAATGTGAAAAATACAGAGTTGGAAATATTCATTCACACTTAGGTATTTCTGCAATTTAATCTTTCTATGTCTGTACCAGCATTTCAGAAATGAAGGCCAAAATTTAAAAAACAAATACCTGATTTAAACAACTGTAATGAAGTGCATTCTCTGATAATTTTGGTCATTTTGTTAATCTTTATTTGCACTACTTTCCACCCAGATTGCTGTTTTTAGGAAGATTCAGGTATAATCCCTGTCATCAGAAACAGTTAAAACTATTCAGACCACCTCCCAAAACTATGGAGATAGGTTCTAGCAAGCTATTAGACACACTTGAAAAGAACATGTCTGTTTCCTTTTAAGATCTCACAGAATCAGAATAAAAAGATAGTAACATGGAATTTGGAGCTGACAAGCCTGGGTTCAAGTCTGTACTAAATAAAATGATGAGTTAAATCATCCTGGGAATGTTTCTTATCCTCTCAAACTTCAGGCTCCCATCTATAAAATGGGTATAATAATGCCTTCCCGGTGTGACAGTGTGAGTGTGATGGAAACACACCGTAGTGGCCACAGGCCTCTGCCGTGTTCAGAGAGGAAGCTGCCTGGGACTATTTGACTCGAAGCGTCTAAGGTGGCCAATGGAAAATGACTGTGTATCGACGATTTACCCTCCTGTCCCCCCAACGACTCGAAAACCACCCACCTCACCAACAGATGTGATGGTGACTCTGATGTAAAGGATGAATGTGACCTTCCAGGCGACTTGCTGGGCACCGCGCTGTACAGCCTGTGACAAAGCAGCACAGTGAGGCAGGACTCTGGCTGCAGACAGCAAGCTGTTCAGTCCTCGGTTTGCTGGGGGAGCAGCGGAGGCCAGCGGCTGAGGGTGTGGCCATCCGAGTCTGCTCCTCACTAACGCTTCCCTCTATTCCTTATGATTTTGTTCGTTCAGAAATGTGAATTTGGGGCGCCTGGGTGGTTCAGTCAGTTACACTCCGACTTGAGCTCAGGCCATGATCTCACAGTTTGTAGGTTCAAGACCCATGTGGGGCTCTGTGCTGACAGCTCAGAGCCTGGAGCCTGCCTCAGATTCTGCGTCTCCCTCTCTCTCTGCCCCTCCCCTGCTTGTGCTCTGTCTCTCTCTGTCTCGCTCAAAACTAAATATACATTAAAAAATTAATGTGAATAAATGATAGGAACATAATTTTTGAATTATCAGTTAATTTGTGCTTTAATTACACTCATTTCTTCTCTAGCTCTCAGTACAGAGTGGTGGGGAAGTCTCAGAGACACTTGGAAAGTTTCTCTTGCTACACAGCTGTCAGTAAAATAGGTATGAGATACAGGTATAAATCCAGATGAAGATACGAAAGTGCAAAACTGCTCAAATCCTCAAGGGGAAAAGACAAGTACCTGAACATGCATTTAGCATGCTTCCATGTGTTTATTTACATATGGCAACATCTTATTAGATCTGTTAGTATTCTCATGTGTGCAAAAATTATCTGGGAGTATGCAGAAGTGTTAGAAATTGTTACCTCTGGGGAGTAGGGATGGAGAGAGAGTCAGACTTTAATATTTACCTTTACTCATGCTCATTCTAATATTTAGTAAACAATGTATTAATTACTACATTTTATTAATAAAAATTATTGTGTGTTATATAATGACTTTAAATGTCTTACTTATCCTCTGTGCATTATTATAAGGACCAACGTTGCTTTAGACTTAAACACCATTAAAAAATCCGAAGTGAATTTAATCTTTTATCTATTAATAGATCCTTAAAACTGAGTCTGACTTCAGGTTCCATATGAAGATTTTCTAAAGGGTAGACTATGGGGACACTGAGCATCTTACTACAAAAAAAAAAAAAAAAAAAGAAAAGAAAAGAAAAGAAAAGAAAGGGAAAGGTGCCCCTGATTATAGGGATTCTGAAAAGCAGGGCAAATGGAATCAGTAGAGATTTCACGATTTCCTTGAGTTACTCAAGTGTTGAAAAAATGTCCTCAAGTCCATATAAATAAGGTGAGCTTAGCCCTTGTCTACTCAGGGCTGTTGCTGAAGTTTCTGTCCCCGCACGATTGCTGAGAGGACCCTTCCGTTCTCAGAAGTGTTTTTATCTGGAGGATAATTTACAAGGCCTCACTAGCTGTGCCTGGAAAAGTGCGCCAACCTGCCACCTGTCCTTCAGCAGGAATCTCACTGAGGACGCCGCCTGTTTTCTCCTCCCGTCTGGACAGGATTTTGGATCTCATGCTCGCTCCTGGAGCTCAGCCGGGAGATGGCCTCTCCAGGAAGTCGTCGCTGAGGATCACAGCAGAGGGGGGGCTCAGCTAGCCTCCCGCCCTCTCCTGCTGAGGGTCAGTAACTGCAGAAGTAATCAAGGTGCTTCTGTTTTTACCGATAGAAGGTACTGGCTGGTTGTACTGTCGTAGGCAACGGCCCCTTGTCTGCAGTAGCAAGGGCCTGAGATGGGGGGAAGGTGTAAATACCGGAGACAACAGGCCCAAGCAGAACGAAAGTGCTCGGGGCACTGCAGTGCCCCTAATTCTCATTTTCCTCTCTGCTTGTTGTGAGGGCGAAGTTTCTCCCATCTTTCAAACTCCCGATTACCTCAAAATATATCCACTGTAAAAAAGAGACCTTTCTATTAAACAGTTGAGGTAGCACTTTGTACTAAAAAGTTTACTAATTTGAATCGTTATTTTTATCACTAACATCAGGTTGGAAGGAACAAACTAGGGAGTCCTCACCTGTGTCACTGACAGGTGGGGGGGGAGGTGTCTTTACCTGACAGCGCAGGTGATTCCTAGTCATGGCTGAGGCCTCCCAGAACCGCTCGGCCGACTCCTGCGTAGGGTCCTTCCTGTGCCATCTTCAGAGGACATGACTCTCATTTTGAGTAAGTGTTCCCTTGGTCAACATAGGAACATATGTATTCTTTAACATTTATTTTTTTTTTGAGAGAGAGAGAGCAAGCCAGGAAGGGCAGAGAGAGCGGGAAGAGAGAAATCCCAAGCAAGATCTGTGCTTAGAGACTGACACGGGCTTGAACCCACAAACCACGAGATCATGACCTGAGCCGAAACTGAGAGTCTGACGCTCAACCGACCCAGCCACCCAGGCACCCCAACATAGGAATATATTTTAACAATGTGAGACACAAAAGAGATCAACCACAGGTAAGGAAAGGTGAGGCTTTTTTCAATGGAGCAGTTGAAAGGGGCTGTTTGGACTGTTAAGAGTATTTATCTATATGTAACTCAGGGTATTTCCATTTATTTTGTCGTGATAATATAAGCTCCTACCAGCTGCTTGCCTGTGTATTGGCTGACGTTACATCCCCAGCTACATGCTGGATTTGCTCAGTCCACAACTGACATTCGGGGATTCAGAATGAAGAGGTACAACAAAGTCTTGGAAATCCTTTTTAAGCTGTGACTGTGGAAAGAGCATTGACATAAGAATGGTGACAAGAGTTACAGCTCTGATCCAGCCACAAAGTCACTGCACAGCTGGGCCACCCACTCAGCGGTTGGGGAAAGCCATTTAACCTGCAACATTGGCATTTTCTGTCTTCTCTGTAAAGTAAAAATTGTTTGGTTCTCAGGTTCCTCAAGTTATCACGTCCCCGTGAATGTACAAAAAGCCCAACACTGAACTTCCGTCTTGCTGTTGGAGTCTTAGGATAAATAACGGTGTAATCTAGCCACACAACACTGCAATTTGGCTTTGAATAGAGAGGAAAGTTTGTCACTCCCCCTGCCCCCTTATTTCATGAAAGATTGAGTCAGGGAAAAACTCGGATTAGGAAGCTCAGAGGGGCTCTTTTCCTAAACTGGTACACAGCAGACTAGCACACTGAAGATTAAAACCCAGGACTGCTCTGCTTCAGAGTTTTGATTTTTGGTAGAGATAACAAATACATGTGAACAGCACTAGAAACAAATAAATGGAATGAAGAAACTGAGCCTCACTCAGATTTTTGTGATATAATGATTAACAGGTCATAAGGTGAGTTCTCAAACACCCAAATTTCAGGGTGTCTCGTAGAATAATTTACCAGCGTTTGAAGCACTAGAGATAGGACGATGTGGCTGTGCTTGTGCAAGGAGCTTTGAATTCCAATAAGGTCAAGGAGAAGCTCTCCGTGTGCTCTTCAGTTGTGAAGAGGATGTGATGCAGTTCGTTCAAGTCCTTACTCCCCTTTTCCAGTGGCAAATGAGGAGATCTCCATTCAGGATTAACCAAAAAATACAAGAATAGGAATGCAATATTGCAGACAACCAGAATGTCTTTTTTCTGGGCTCACAATACAAAGTATTTCTTTTAGAGAGAGAGAGAGCAAGAGCAGGGAAAGGGGTGGAGAGAGAGAATCTTAAGCAGGCTCCATGCTCAGTGCAGAGCCTGATGCGGGCTCATGAGCTCATGACTTGATCTGAAATCAAGAGTTGGATGCTCAACCACCTGAGCCACCGAGGTGCCCCCACAATGCAAATTATTAAGGCATTACCTGCTGTTTTCAGTATTCTCCTCACCACATTTGCAATATAAATGAGGATAGAGATTTTTTTTTGCAAAATCACGTTGATGTGCACCCTGGCTTATAAGGGAAGGTAACACTATTCTGTGTTTAATGGTAATTGACCAGGACAACCAATGGGCAGAGAGGGAGATCTCTGTGAGGCCAATTCCAACTTTAGCTTAGGTTTGCCCCACCATTACCCTCTCTCGGGAGACTGTCTCCTCAGCTTTTTCTAAGACAAAAGGGAATGACAATAGGGACTAACCTAACTCTTCAAATAAGGCTTGAGTTTTGTGCTCTCAAACTGGGAATTAATTTCCTTTTGTAAGCCATGGAGTCCTGTGAGGCCACGTTGAAAAGAAAATGTCGATTTGTTGTGAAATTGTGAGGTCAATTTCTAGACAATAAGACAGACTTCGGCTTAATTTACCATAGAAATATTTTGTTACCTCGATTTACATAAAGCAGTTTTATTTATCATATACCCAAATATTTCCTTCATAGACTTTTATGTTTTTGGGCTTAGTGAAAAAGTACTCCCTCTCTATTTTTATTTTTTATTTTTCTAAAAATAGTTTATTGTCAAGTTGGTTTCGAAAAACACCCAGTGCTCATCCCCACAAGTGTCCTCCTCCATGCCCATCACCCCCCTCACCCCCCACACCCATCAGTCCTCAGTTTCTTTCTCAGCATTCAAGAGTCTCTCATGGTTTGCCTCCCTCCCTCTCCCCCAATATTTCTCCATTTCTTCTCCCCCATGGTCCTCCGTTAAGTTCCTCCTAATCCTCCTACACGTGGAAACATGGTATTTTTCCTTCTCTGCCTGACTTATTTCTCTCAGCATAACACCCTCAAGGTCCATCCATGTTGCTACACATGGCCAGATTTCATTCTTTCTCATTGCCATGTAGTATTCCATTGTATAGATAAACCACATCTTCTTGATCGATTCGTCCGTTCATGGACACTTAGGCCCTTTCCATGATTTGGCTATTGTTGAGAGTGCTGCTATGAACATTGGGGTACATGTGCTCCTATGCATCAGAACTCCTATATCCCCTGGGTCAATTCCTAGCAGTGCTATTGCTGGGTCATAGGGGAGTTCTATTGTTAATTTTTTTGAGGAACCTCCACACTGTTTTCCAGAGAGGGTGCTCCAATTTACATTCCCACCAACAGTGCAGGAGGGTGCCCGTTTCTCCAAATCCTTACCAGCATCTATAGTCTCCTGATTTGTTCATTTTAGCCACTCTGATTTAGCGTGAGGTGGTATCTCAGTGTGGTTTTGATTTGTATTTCCCTGATGAGGAGGGATGCTGAGTATCATTTCATGTGTCTGTTGGCCATCTGGATGTCCTCTTTGGAGAAGTGTCTGTTCATGTCTTCTGCCCATTTCTTCACTGGATTATTTGTTTTTCGAGTGTGGAGTTTAATGAGTTCCTTATAGATTTTAGATACTAGCCCTTTATCTGATATGTCATTTGCAACTATCTTCTCCCATTCCATCAGTTGCCTATTAGTTTTATGGGTTATTTCCTTTGCCGTGCAGAAGCTTTTAATGTTGATGAGGTCCCAATAGTTTAATTTTGCTCTTGATTCCCTTGCCTTTGGGGATGTGTCAAGTAAGAAATTGCTGAGGTGGAGGTCAAGGAGGCTGTTTCCTGCTTTCTCCTCTAAGATTTTGATGGTTTCCTGTCTCACATTCAGGTCCTTTATCCATTTTGAGTTTATTTTTGTGTATGGTGTGAGAAAATGAGCTAGTTTCATTCTTCTGCATGTTGCTATCCAGTTTTCCCAGCACCATCTGTTAATTTTCCATTGGATACTCTTTCCCACTTTGTCAAAGGTTAGTTGGCTATACATTTGTGGGTCCAATTCTGAGTTCTCAATTCTATTCCATTGGTTTATGTGTCTGTTTTGGTGCCAATACCATACTGTCTTGATAATTACAGTTTGTAGTAGAGGTTAAATTCTGGGATTGTGAAGCCTCCCATTTTGGTTTTCTTCTTCAGTATTACTTTGGCTATTCGGAGTCTTTTGTGGTTCCATACAAATTTTAGGATGGTTTGTTCTAGTTTTGAGAAGAATGCTGGTGCAATTTTGATTGGGATTGCATTGAATGTGTAGGTTGCTTTGGGTAGTAATGACATTTTCACAGTATTTATTCTCCCGATCCATGAGCATGGAATATTTTTCCATTTTTTTGTGTCTTCTTCAATTTCCTTCCTAAGTTTTTTATAGTTTTCATCATACAGGTCTCCTTTATCTTTGGCTAAGTTTATTCCTAGGTATTTTATGGTTTTTTGTGCAATTGTGAATGGGATCAGTTTCTTGATTTTTCTTTCAATTGCTTCATTAATGGTGTATAAAAATGCAACCGATTTCTGTACGTTGATTTTGTACCCTGCAACAATTTGCTGAATTCATGGATCAGTTCTAGTAGGCTTCTGGTGGAGTCTGTCGGGTTTTCTATGTAGAGTATCATGTCAGCTGGGAAAAGTGAAGGTTTGACTTCTTTGCCAGTTCTAATGCCTTTTATGTCCTTTTGGTGTCTGATGGCTGATGCTAGCACTTCCAGCACTATGTTAAACAGCAGTGGTGAGAGTGGACATCCCTGTCGTGTTCCTGATCTCAGGGGGAAAGCTCTCAGTTTTCCCCCGTTGAGGATGATGTTAGCTGAGGGCTTCTCATAGATGGCTTTTATGATGTTTAAGTAAGTTCCTTCTATCCTGACTTCTCGAGGGTCTTCATTAAGAAGGGACGCTGTATTTTGTCAAATGCTTTTTCTGCATCTATCGACAGAAATCATAATAAAAAAATCATGATAAAAATCATATGGTTTTTATCTTTTCTTTTGTTGATGTGATGTATCACATTGATTGATTTGCAATTATTAAACCAGCCCTATAAACCAGGAATGAATCCCACTTGATTATGGCGGATAATTCTTTTTATGTGCTGTTGAATTCGATTTGCAAGGATCTTGTTGAGGATTTTTGCATCTGTATTCATCAAGGATATTGGCCTGTAGTTCTCTTTTTTTCTGGGTCTCTGTCTGGCTTGGGAATCAAAGTGATGCTGGATTCATAGAATGAATCTGGAAGTTTTTCTTCCATTTATATTTTTTGGAACAGCTTGAGAAGAATGGGTATTAATTCTGTTTTAAATGTCTGGTAGAATCAAAACCCTAGAGGAGAAAGCAGGAAACAGCCTCCTTGACCTCCACCTCAGCAATTTCTTACTTGACACATCCCCAAAAGCAAAAGAATCAAGAGCAAAAATAAACTGTTGGGACCTCATCAAGATTAAAAGCTTCTGCACCGCAAAGGAAACAATCCATAAAACTAAAAGGCAACCAATGGAATGGGAAAAAATAGTTGCAAATGACATATCAGATAAAGGGTTAATATCCAAAATTTATAAGGAACTCACCAAACTCCACACTCGAAAAACAAACAACCCAGTGAATTAATGGGCAGAAGATATGAACAGACACTTCTCCAAAGAGGACATCCAGATGGCCAACAGACACATGAAACGATGCTCAGCATCCCTCCTCATCAGGGAAATACAAATCAAAACCACACTGAGATACCACCTCATGCCATTCAGAGTGGCTAAAATGAGCAAATCAGAGAACTCTAGATGCTGGCGAGGATGTGGAGAAACGGGCACCCTCCTGCACTGTTGGTGGGAATGTAAACTGGTGCAGCCTCTCTGGAAAACAGTGTGGAGGTTCCTCAAAAAATTAACAATAGAACTCCCCTATGACCCAACCAAAGTGCTGCTAGGAATTTACCCAAGGGATATAGAAATGCTGATGTATAGGGACACATGTACCCCAATGTTCATAGCAGCACTCTCCACAATAGCTAAAACATGGAAAGAGCCTAATTGTCTATCAACGGACGAATGGATCAAGTAGATGTGGTTTATCTATACCATGGAATACTACATGGCAATGAGCAATGAAATCTGGCCATGTGTAGCAACTTGGATGGACCTTGAGGGTGTTATGCTGAGAGAAATAAGTCAGGCAGAGAAGAAAAAATACCATATGTTTGCATGTATAGGAGGATTAGGAGGAACTTAACAGAGGACCAAGGGGGAGAAGAAGGGGGAAAATAGTGGGGGAGAGGGAGAGAGGCAAACCATGAAAGACTTTTGGATACTGAGAACAAACTGAGGACTGATGGGTGTGTGGGGGGAGGGGAGGAAGGAGATGTGCATGGAGGACGGCACTTGAGGGAATGAGCAATGGGTGTTATATGGAAACCAACTTGACAATAAACTATTTGTAAAAAATTAAAAAAATAAAAAATAAATAAATGTCTGGTAGAATTCCCCAGGGAAGCTATCTGGCCCAGGCTCTTATTTGTTGGGAGATGTTTGTCAATGGATTCAATTTCCTCACTAGTTATGGATCTGTTCAGATTTTCTCTCTTCCCGTGTGAATTTTGGTAGTGAGTGTGTGTTTAGGGATTTGTCCATTTCTTCTAAATTGTCAGTTTGTTGGCATATAATTTTTCATAGTATTCTCTGATAATTGCTTGTATTTCTGAGGGGTTGGTTGTAAAAAGTCCATTTTCATTCACGATTTTGTCTATTTGAGTCCTTTCTCTTTTCTTTCAAGAAGCCTGGCTAGAGGTTTGTCAATTTTGTTTATTTTTTCAAAAAACCAACTCTTGGTTTCATTGACCTGTTAAACTGTTTTTTGGGATTCTATATTGTTTATTTCTGCCCTGATTTTTATTTTTTTTCCTCTTCTCCTACTGGGTTTGGGGTGCTCTTGTTGCTCTCCTTCTAGTTCCTTTAGGTGCACTGTTAAATTTTGTACTTGTGCTTTTACTAGTATCTTGAAATAGGCCTGGAGTGCAATGTACTTTCCTCTTAGGACTGCCTTTGCCGCATCCCATAGAGTTCAAAATCGTTGTATTTTCATTTTCATTTGTTTCCATATATTTTTTAATTTCTTCTCTAATTGCCTGATTGGCCCATTCATTCTTTAGTAGGGTTCTTTAACCTCCATGTTTTTGGAGGTTTTCCAGACTTCTTCCTGTGGTTGATTTCAAGTTTCATAGCATTGTGATCTGAAAGTGTGTATCATATGATCTCATTTCTTTATATTTCTTTTTTTTTTTTAATGTTTTTTTTTATTTATTTCTAGGAGAGAGAGAGACAGCATGAGCAGGGAAGGGTCAGAGAGAGAGGGAGTCACAGATTGAAACAGGCTCCAGGCTCTGAGCCGGCAGTCAGCACAGAGCCCGACGCGGGGCTCGAACCCACGAACCGCGAGATCATGACCTAAGCGAAAGTCGGACACTTAACCGACTAAGCCACCCAGGCGCCCCTCTTTATATTTCTTGAGGGCTGCTTTATGTCCCAGTATGTATGTGATCTATCTTGGAGAATGTGCCGTGCGCACTTGAGAAGAAAGTGAATTCCATGGCCTCAGGATGTAGAGTCCTAAATATATCTGTCAAATCCTTCTGGTTCAATGTGTCATTCAAGTCCGTTGTTTCTTTTGTGATTTTCTGTCTAGTTGATCTGCCCATTGCTGTAAGTGGAGTATTAAAGTCCCCTGCTATTCGCACATTCTTATCCATAAGTTTGTTTCTGTTTGTGATTGTTTTATGTATTTAGGTGCTCCCGTATTCAGTGCATAGACTTTTATAATTGTTAGCTCTTCCTGATGGATAGACCCTGTAATTATTATATAATGCCCTTCTTCATCCCTTGTTACTGCCTTTAATGTCCAGTGTCTGAAATAAGTATAGTTACTCCAGCTTTCTTTTGACTTCCAGTAGCATGATAGATATTTCTCCATCCTCTTACTTTCAATCTCAAGGTGTCCTCAGGTCTAAAATGAATTTCTTGTAGACAAGAAATAGATGGATTTTGTTTTTTTATCCATTCTGCTACCCTATGTCTTTTGATTGGGGCATTTAGTCCATTTACATTTAGTGTTATTATTGAAAAGTATGGGTTTAGAATCATTGTGTTCTTTGTAGGATTCATGCTTGTGGTGGTGTCTCTGGTATCTTGTGTTCCTTGAAACATTTCTCTCATGGAGTCCCCTTCAGGATTTCTTGTAGGGGTGGTTTAGTGGTGACAAATTCTTTCAATTTTTGTTTATTTGGAAAGACTTTTATCTCTCCTTCTATTCTGAATGACAGGCTTGCTGGATAGAGGATTCTTGGCTGCATATTTTTTCTGTTCATCACATTGAAGTATTCCTGTTATTCCTTTCTGCCCTGCCACGTTTCAGTAGATAGGTCTGTCACCACTCTGATAGGTTTCCCTTAGTATGTTAGGGCCCTTTTCTCCCTAGCTGCTTTCAAAGTTCTCTCTTTGTCCTTGTATTTTGCAAGTTTCACTATGATATGTTGTGCAGAAGATCTATTCAAGTTACATCTGAGGGGAGTTCTCTGTGCCTCTTGGATTTCAATGTCTGTTTCCTTCCCCAGATTGGGGAAGTTCTCAGCTATAATTTGTTCAAAAACCTCTTCAGGCTTTTCCCTCTTTCTTCCTCTTCTGGAAATCTTATGATACGGATATTGTTGCGTTTGATTGTATTGCTGAGCTCTTGAACTCTCCTTTCGTGTTCCTGGATTAGTTTATCGCTCTTTTTCTATAATTTATCTTCTAATTCACCTATTCTCCTCTCTGTGTCTTCAGTCTGTGCATTGGATGCCTCCATTTTATTGTACATCTCATTTATAGCATTTTTAAATTCATCACAACTATTTTTATGCTCCATAGTCTTCATAACAATTGTTTTTCTGATGTTTTCCATGCCATTTTCAAGCCCAGCAATTAATATTATGACAATTGTTCTAAATTCTTATTCAGTTATGTTGATTATATCTGTTTTGAGCAGTTTTTTAGCTGTCATTTCTTCCCAGAATTTCTTTAGAGGAGAATTCTTCTGTTTCGTCATTTTGGCTAGCTTTCTGTCTCTTGTTAGTTTTAAAGGCTTGTTATGAACTCTGCACCTGTGAGTACTGCTGCATTAAAGAAGGCTCTGTGACTGTCCAGGGCTTGTCCTTTCAGGAAGTGTTCTTTGAAGGGTGTCTCTTGGTCGCTCTTGTTGAGACTTTGGTTATTTTATTTCCCTACTCATTGTAGTATTTGGGACTCTCCACCATATGTACTTTGGCTTGCTTCTTGAGGTAGCCACTATAAGGTTTTCTCAGCCATCTCTGTTTCCTTTTCCTCCTGGATTCTGTAAGGGTTCCTATGGCTTCAGGCCTTCTCCATTTGAGAGATGGGGGCAAGTAAATGTATGGAGCTCCCTACTTCTCCACCATCTTGCCTCCTCTCTCCTTATGAATGTCTTTACCATGTGAAGAGGGGTGTTTAAGTCTTTCTCCTGGGAGTTGCTTATCCCATGACCTTGGTGACCAGCATGAAGCATCTACTCAGGATCTCCTGGGTCTCTAAGCCGATCTTTACTCCCACAAAAGGTGACAGCCGAATGAGAGGGGGTTGGGGATGTTGTGAGGGTGACTTCCAGCCCATCTAGAACTGGCTTAATCTGTGTCACTGAAATAAAGGACATACAGTACACGCTGAACATGGCCAGGACAGGACATGTGCGGGTTAGGAGTGCCGCTGTGTCACTGTTGTGTGAGGAGTTCAGGAAGGTTTGCGCCAGCTTGTCAGCATTGGTTATTGATGACCATGACATTGATGATTTGCACCTAGTCTCATTGACACCCCAGGAGGGCTCTGTTGTTGGGTCTGATTCACAGCAAGAGTATGTGTGCATGACCAGCAGGGTCTAAGAGGCCCCATGTGAGACTCCCTTTTGTAGTCCCAGTTCTAGAGTGTTCTGTGCATATGTCAAGACTTTTGATCTGAGACAGAAAGCACATCTACATGGTTTTTACAGTGAAAAGAAAGTTGGTGTTCATGCCTAGGTTCTCCAGACCTCTAATTGTGAAGTAGACTTTCCTTCAGTGCTGTTGTTATGTTGTATCCTTTCCTTAAAATAACCTGTAGGTTCCTAAGTGCTATTACGTTGGGTCCTGTGAGTCTTCTCTCACAGTGGAATCCGTGTGCCTCTACTGCTGCTCGTGACATTGGTTTTAAAATCAAAGATTGGGGTGCCCACGTGGCTCAGTCAGTTAAGCGTCTGACTGTGGCTCTGGTCATGATCTTATGGTTCATGTGCTGACAGCTCAGAGACTGGAGCCTGCTTCGGATTCTGCGTCTCCCCTTCTCTCTACCCCCTTGTGCTCTCTCTCTCAAAAATAAATAAATGTTTAAAAAAAGTTTTTAAAAACAAAAAAAAAAAGAAGAAATATGTCTGCACTTAGGATTCATTCATCTGATGCAAATTGTTCCAATCAAGTCAAGGGACTGCAGTCAGGGATGCAAAGGTGAAGAAATCCACGTCCACAGTACCCCATCCTGAGGATTCCAGCAGTTCTCCAGAATCCGTGTCCTTCTTCTCTTCCTCTGTCCAAGATTATCCTGATGATATCTGGGGGAAAGTGAGGGGTAATGACGTTCAAACATTTTAAGCAAGAAGACCTTTGTCAGATTCCCAGAGACAGAAAGTTGGATTTAGTTTCCAGAGGCTGGGAGGAGGGGGAAGGAGGAGTTACTGCTAATGAATACAAGAATGTCAGTCTGGGAAGATGGAAAGTTCTGAAGACCACGGTGGTGATGGTTGTACAACACTGTGAACACACTGAACACCACATCCTTGAGAAGTGTTAAAATTATAAACTTGCTATTGTGTTTGTTTTATTGCAATTCAAAAAAAAAAGGAAACTAAAGAAAAAAGACCTTATAGCCTTTTTGTGGGTCATTAAAAAAGTACTAATAGCTACTGAATATGAGCAAGAAATTCTTCCATATAAAGCAAATACATCATGGTGTTGCTTCATAACCTTTCCTCTTCCAGCTCTTTTGCCTCAGAAGATCAAACACAAACATCACTAAATTCAATTACATAAACGATTAGAAATGTGCAAGAGCCATGTCATGGATCCACACTGCAGTGTTGGCAGTGCTGAGGCTAGATAACTGAGCGATTTATTTGCCTCTCATTCAAAAATTGGTACTATAAAAGTTCATTTGAACTTTCTAGAAAAAAATATGTTTTCCCACTACTGCTAAGCTTATTTCATCTATGAAATATGCTAAGCTCATCTCATCTATGTTGAGGACCTACTAAGTACAAATCACTGTGATAGAAGCTGGCATGGGTACAAGAATGCTTGGTGTCTATGATCACAGCTGGTATTTTGCAAACATAGATTGCTGTTTGGTCCTGGATCAGAGCCCTCCCCACCCCTACTCCCCCACCCTCCTAGTGATAGGGGCTTGACCTAGAGAGACTTGAGAGGAATATAAGTGAGTGTGGACTCTGGAATGTTGCATTTGCTCAGCCCAGCTACACCCCTGAGCTCCCCATCTCATTGAACACCCCTTCAGTCTGCAATGTCAGAATATTCCTTTATTTGCTACGTCTAACATTGTATATAGAAGGTGAGTCAAAAGATCCCCAAACTTTTGCTATACTTCTGCAACCCCCTTCCCTAGCACCTTCTTCATGGCCTCTTTAACATCCTTGTTTCTCAGTGTGTAGATCAGGGGGTTAACACTGGGAGTGACGATGGTGTAGAAGAGAGTGAGGAACTTGCCCTGGTCCTGGGAGTAAGCGTTTGCCGGCTGTAGGTACATGTATATGATCGTGCCATAGAAGAGCGAGACGACAATCAGGTGGGAGCTGCAGGTGTTGAAGGCTTTCTTCCGCCCAGCAGCCGACTGGATCCTGAGGACCGCCCGCGCAATGTAAGCATAAGAGATGAGGATGAGGATGAGCGGTGCCAGGATGATAAAGATCGCCAAGGCGAATGCCAGCACCTCGAGGGTCATGGTATCTACACAGGCCATGCCAATGAGCGCTGGCATCTCACAGAGAAAGTGGTCCACTCGCCTGTGCCCACAGCGGGGTAGCATCAATGTCTGGGGTGCCATTATGAGAGAATTGCCAAAGCCGCTCAGCCACGCCGCTGAGGCCAGCTGCCCACAGAGTCGCGGGTGCATGATGACGGTGTAGTGCAGGGGCCTGCAGACCGCAGCGTAGCGGTCATAGGCCATCACGGCCAGCAGGACGCACTCCACCCCTCCCAGAGCCAGGACGAAGTAGAGCTGGATGGCACACCCCACGAAGCTGATGGTCTTGTCTGGGCCCCAGAGGTTGTAGAGCATCTGGGGGATAGAGCCGGTGGTAAAACACATGTCTAGGAATGAGAGGTTGGCCAAAAAGAAATACATCGGCGTGTGCAGCCGGGAATCCAGAGCTGAAAGCAAGATGATGGTCAGGTTGCCAAGAAGAGTCAGCAGGTAAAAAATGAGGATGACCACGAAAAGGGTCAGCTCCAGGTGGGGACGGTCAGAGAAGCCCACCAGGATGAAGCCTTCGAAATAGCTTGCATTGCCCCTCGTCATCACCTCCTGCCACATACTACCTGTGAGGAGAAAGATAAGCATCTTTGAAGAGTAGATCTACTCCCTCAGAATGGGGTGACTGGCAAAATGGCAGAATGGAAACCTCTTTGGAAATGCTGGATGCTTGACTCAGGATTTCAACAAATATTAATGAAGTCATTATTTGGTCTGAGGAGCACAGTATTGGGAGTTTTTCAGACTCGTGGCTGTGATTATTTACAAACACTTTGCATCATACTGCTCAGTTTCACAGGATGTAAAGAGTTACTTTCAAAAGCTCATTATTTTACAAAGAAATAAACACTCAACATTATCCACTTAAAAAATTTTTTTTTAATGGAGAAGCAGCATGTGTAAACTACAGATAGGAAAAGTGGCTTGTATCTGTGTCAGAACCAAGCTTGCTGTTGGGTGAAACCTCATTCTTTTTTTTTTTTTTTTAATTTTAAAAAAATGTTTATTTATCTTAGAGAGGCAAAGCATGAGCAGGGGAGGGGCAGAGAGAAGGAGACACAGAATCGGAAACAGTCTCTAGGCTCTGAGCTGTCAGCACAGAGCCTGAAGGGGGCTCAAACTCATGAACCGTGAGATCATGACCTGAGCCAAAGTAGGACGTTTAATTGACTGAGCCACCCAGGTGCCCTGAAACCTCACCAATACTGCGTCTCATCAATACTGGGAAATCTAGAGGCTCCACCAACTCAGCAGGGTGCAAGTGATCAAGGAAAATCTTAGGAAGAAGATGACCTCATTATTGATTATAGCTACATCTCACATTCCATTCACTGTACTCACTGGAGCGTGACCCTGGCATTATCTTCTGCCCTTTATCCAGTCTTATCCTCAACCTCTGTGGTAAAACTATGTTTTATATCACCACAGTGTATTTTAACTCCAGGACTGGGTAACTTCTCTGAAGTTGGGAATGCTTTCCTGTAAGGATGAGAAAAATAGAAAAAAAATAATTGCCAGGACTCAATCCCAATGGAGCATTATAATATTCAATGTTCTTTTGATACTCTTTCCTTCCCCCTTATTCACACTTTCTTCTCACAAGAACTCTATTTCTAGGAAGTCCACATTGATTATTTTATTTATGTGTTTCTTATGAACTCACAGAACTAAAAGATTGCATGTCTTCTAGTACACTTTCAATCATTTGGCAGTGTTTTCATGTCTCAGGATGAGTGTATTGTATGATGGAACTTAACCAAAGTCTCATTTTAACATTTCTGCACATTTTCCTAAGCAGTTAGTAAGAAGTGATGGAGCTGTAAATCATTAAAAGGGACCACCTGGGTGACTCAGTTGGTTGAGCATCCAACTCTTGATTTCAGCTCAGGTCATGATCCCAGGTTCATGGGATCAAGCTCCGCTTTGGGCTCTGTGCTGAGCATGGAGCCTGCTTGTGATTCTCTCTCTCTCTCTCTCTCTCTTTCTCTCTCTCTCTCTCAATCTCTGCCTCTGCCCCTCCTCCCCAAATGCACATCTCTCGAGTGCAAGGGGGCATGAAATAGGGCTCCACTGCTCTAGAGCACTCTACCATGATTTAATCATGAATTAGGATGTGTTCCCACAACAATTTTAGGATTTTCTGCACTAAAACTTTGGCACTTATTGGAAATTGTAGGATTGCCAAAGTTATCTCTCTAGAGGCCACAATACACGCCTCCCCAGCCGTCATGAATGGATGTGATACCATGTCAGTGAATACACAATCCACTGATTAATAACTAACCACCAGCACTTATAATGAAGCCAGCACTGAGGGCTTTTCCTCCACCTGCCATAATATAGAAGTTTTAAAAATATATAGTAGTGAATAAAGAACATACATGTACATACATATGAACTGGGAGAGGGTGAAGAATCTAAACTTTTAATAGTGAAAGTCTCTAAAGAGGAAGTTGGATAAAAAAAAAAAAAACCTGAGACTTTCTCTATATCTATGTTTTATTTCTTTAAAAAAATTTTAATGTTAATTTTTGAGGGAGGAAGAGAGCACAAGCTGTGGGGTTGGGCAGAAAGAGAGAGGGAGACAGAGGATCCGAAGCAGGCTCCATGCTGTCAGCACAGAGCCCAATATGGGACTCACTCGTGAGCTGTAATATCATGACCTGAGCTAAAGTCAGACGCTTAACCAAATTAGTCACCCAGGAGCTCCAATGTTATATTTCTTTAAAAATAGCTATAAAGAACTATTACCATAAGGAATAACTATTAATTCATAATGATAAAGTATGTGTATTTTCCTACTGTCTTTGTAAATTTCTATATGTTTAAAATGTCACAAATTATAAAAGAAAAATAAAATAGCAATGTGAATTATAAGTCATTTAAATATTAACCCAGCTAATATTTATGAGCCTCATGAGCTAGGCACAATGTTAACCACTTGACATAATTTACATCCTTCTATTCTCAGTGAAGGTTCAGGAAGCCATCAGTTTCATTATTGAACATTACAATTTGCAGGAGCCATTGGGAACCCCATGGTTTCACTCTGGAGATCACGCCACTAATCTGTGCCAAATACAGAGGCAGGCAACACAAAATTATGCCAAATCCGCATGTGAATAAACTAAATACATTGCAACTCATTTCTTTTTTTTTATGTTTTATTTATTTCTGAGAGAGAGATAGAGACAGCGTGAGCAGGGGAGGGTCAGAGAGTGAGGGAGATACAGATTCTGAAGCAGGCTCCAGGCTCTGAGCTAGCTGTCAGCACAGAGCCCGATGCGGGGCTCGAACCCACGAACTGTGAGATCATGACCTAAGCTGAAGTCGGGTGCTTAACTGACTGAGCCACCCAGGCGCCCTGCAACTCATTTCTTTTGATTTGTTGCACAAATTTTAATGAAAAGAGTTTTATTGCTTATAAATTGAATAAGGCAGGTAGCTGTCATAGTATTATAGGCAAAATACAGAAAACGAGGCACATTTTTATTCAGAAAATGAAGAATATAATTAAAATGCCTTCCAGAATGTGCTGATACTCTACACTGGGCACAGAAAGTGTCAGAATGAGCCTCGGCCTGGCATCACCTGGCCCCCTAGAAGGGAGTACAGGTGACTGTGGTTGACAGCACCTGTCTATTGCATGGTTGCACACTCAGCATTGTCCTTATGTCTGTATATATGTGTATACCTTTATGTATGTATGAATGTTTACCAATTATAAATGGAATACAAAGGCAAGTTATTTTATTTTTTTCTTCTTTCTCAAATCAACCAAAGGACCCACAAAGCATGGCATTATTCATTTAGAATTATTTTCATGAATTTTCCTTTCTGATTAAAAGTTTTTCTGGTGGCTAAATCTTCTATTCACTGTCTGACTTTTTCCTCGTATTTCACATCAATATTCGATTTTTTTTTTTTTTTTGAGAGAGACAGTATTGAATGTGTACGTAAGCAGGGGAGAGACAGAGGAAGAGACAGAATCTCAAGCTGGCTCCACACCCAGTACAGAGCCCAGTGCAGAGCTCAACCATGAGGTCATAACCTGAGCTGAAATCAAGAGTCGGTGGGCTCAACTGACTGAGCCACCCAGGAGCCCCATTGCATCAGTTTTCGATGGTGACTTTTCTTTTCCAAGCTTTCCCTTTGTGCGGACTGCATTCCTACATTTCTGAACTTTAAAAACTAGTGGCTAAATCCTGTTTGCTATGATTATTCTTTTAAATGATATGTGAGTGTGTCCATCCTTATTTAAACCTAATCAATGGCTTCTAAACACAGTATCATGATGGTTTTCTCCCAAGAGCTATATATACTAATTAGTTAATTGTATGATGCAATTTACCACTTATTTCATTTAAGTAAGTTTCCATTGCTATGGAAAACAGGACAAATTTGTATATCCTCTGTGACTTCTGGATCCTTGACCAGGTAATTTCAACATCACAGGATTTTAAAAAATTGAACCAATATCAACTATGATCTAATTTGTCTACAAAGCATCAGAATGGGGATTTATTGCTTATACTGCTTGGAAGAACGGATGATCATGTATCAGGGTTAAGGGAAGTGCTGGCCCCTCACACCTAGATGACTGCTTGTTCTCTGCCCAGTGGAAGAGGAGGTAAATGCAAAGAACAGAAACCCAGAAGAACATTTTAGAAATTTCTTTCATTGACTCTCCATTTGGACTTCAAAGTCTCAGTCTTAATATTCAATGCTCACAATTACTGAGAGCATTATATAATCGACTCTCACGCGAGGCAGGACCATAATTAGTATTTTTATTCTTAAGATTTTCCAAGTCAGTAGATTCCAACTGCTTTTTAAATTTACTTTGGGGTTAAAAACTCAGTGAGTGAGTTCAAAGCTCTTTCCAGCCTCCTCATAGAATGAGTCATATTAAAGCACAATCTTTAAAATGTGATCAAAGAGCGCCTGGGTGGCTCAGTCATTTAAGTATCTGATTCCAGCTCGGGTCATGATCTCATGGTTCACGAGTTCGAGCCCTGCATTAGGCTCTGTGCTGATGGCTTGGAGTCTGGATCCTGCTTCAGATTCTGTGTCTCCCTCTCTCCCTGCCCCTCCCCTGCTCACGCTCTGTCTTTCTCTCAAAAGTAAGTATTTAAAAAATAAAAAATAGGGGCCCTGGGTGGATTAGTCGGTTAAGCGTCCGACTTTCGCTTAGGTCATGATCTCACGGTTCGTGGGTTCGAGCCCCGCATCGGGCTCTGTGCTGACTGCCAGCTCAGAGCCTGGAGCCTGTTTCAGTCTATGACTCCCTCTCTCTCTGACCCTCCCTTGCTCACGCTGTCTCTCTCGCTCTCCTAGAAATAAATAAAACATTTTCAAAAAATAAATAAAAAATAAAAAAATGTGATCAAGCCTATGTTAATAATGCTGTGAATATTGGCACAATAAGTCTAATTGTTTGTGATGCAGCTATAGTCTAAGGTAAAAAAAAACAAACAAAAAAATGATGACTGGTTGGAGGCCATGGTCACATATCTTCTTGCCCAGGATCATTCACTTACCAAAATCGACTGCAGCCTCAAAAATGCTATGTCCATAGTTCTTTCTCTTTCTTAGAACTTCACTAGGAAGTCCAAGTGGGATGACCATAGTGAAAACAAGGAGGAAACGAAGATGACATTTAGGAAATTCACAGGAAAGAGAAGAAGGTCAAGAGGAAGACCCAAGCAGCTGTGAATGCAGATGGATAAAGAGCAAGTGTCCTCAAGCACACAGTTGTCACACCACCCAAGGCCCCCAGTATCCACACACCCTCCCACCCCAGGTACGGAGCAGCGTGAAGGAAGCCGGGGTGCCTCTGATGCACACGCAGTGTGGGGACACTTAAAGATCAAAGGATCCAAGGTGGAAGGGAAGAACTTCTTATGGGTTTCGGATTTGATATAGGATTGGACACTTCCTTTTCTGCCTCACCCAATGGAGTAAAACTTTCTTTTCAAAGAATTCCCTTAACTAATTATCTCTAATGAGAGTAGGGAGAGCATATGGTCTCAGAGGAAATACCACTCTTCCCAACAGCCCCGCCCCCACACAGCAGCTTCACCCAAGAGACACTGAGGGGGCATCGAATCTTCCTAACTGGGTATCATCAAGTGATGATGACCACAAGGCCCAGAGAGTGGCCACCTCACACTCCATTCAGAAAAGAACCTAGAACCAGTGAAAAGACGTGCTTCAGTTTACTTTTTGGCACGTGTCCCCTGCTACTTTCTTAAAGAAGTGCTATTTATGGTCTTTTACCATTTTATTTATTTAAGGTTAACTTTCTATGCAATTATAAGGTCCATAATAATACAACTTAACTTGAATATTTTCTGTTTAAGACAGATCTGTCCAGAGAAGGAAGGTGAATAAAAAAGAGCTTCTTTTAGACCCATGAGATTAGTACAGGGGCTCAGTCAGTTAAGTATCTGACTCTTGATTTCTGTTCAGGTCAGGATCTCACGGTTCATGAGATCACATGGCCCACATAGGGCTCTATGCTGACAGCACGGAGCCTGCTAGGGATTCTCTCTCTCTCCCTCTCTCAAAAATAAACATTAAAAATTAATACAAAAACAAAAAATGGACCAAAAATATTAAAATAATTTCACTTCAATTTGCTTGCTTTAGTGTAAAGTTATTAAAATTATCTTAAGAAAGTGACAATCTGATTGACAAATTATTTAACCTGAGTCATTGGAGTTAAAGAGGTTTTGGTTTCTTTAAAAGACAAAAAATAATAGTATGTATGTGCGGGACCACTTTCTTATCTGTTACAATCATAGGTGAACAATACAGAAACAGCCTCATTTCTAAAGCACATTTCCTACATTCAGCTGTCAGATTTCAAAGGATGATAAATCTGACATTTCATCTCTAATTAGAGATTTTAATTGCTCCACATGAGATACTGCAGATAAATGTGCTTCGTACATTTAAAATATCACTTAGGTTTTAAGAATCATTATTAATGCTTTATGGCCAAATAACTTCAGTGACCACTTCTAAATACTATGTCAAGTGGAAACAGAACATAACTGGTCATTATCATGTCAGACACTATGTTTTCAATAGAAACACTATTAAAGTCATATAGTATCATCTTAATACTGCTACTTATATTGGTAGAGATGAAATGCATTAGGTAGACACAATGATAACATTATTATCTCCAGTAACTTATAAACAAATGGTATACAATGATTTTTTCTGTCAACAAATATTGAAATACATAGAGAAGCAATCACACCTAATCAATATTAGATCTGTATTTGAGCAAACTTCTCAGCACAGGCAGATGAGCTGTCCCCTGAGAGTTGTTTCTTATTCCTAGATCGAGTTATTGGTTTATACTATCTCAGCCAAAGGTATTTTCATGGAAACAAGGGAGAAGTATCTAGAGAGTTTGATGCTGTCCAGAACTTCCTACCTGAGATAATGAGTCCCTTTGAGAAATGAAGGATATGAGGTCCTCATAGGGAACCTAACTCCATGGGAGATGTGAAATTGTTAGCCAAAGGGGAAATTTCAGAAGCAACGTTTAATTTTTTTTTTCCCACATCACTTTTTCCCCTTTCCCTCACACCTGGCTCATCACCACCCTTCACCATTACAAACATATTTAAATTTGTAACTAATGGAAATGTTATAGTTAAGGAAAGCCCTTTTCTATGAAGTAAAATACAATCTGAGGTTCTATAAATGACTACTGAAGATACTTCCCAGCATATTACATATTATGTAATATGTTGTGATGTGACACCATAGAATAAAGTGTATAAGGCTACGTCAGTCATTTCCATCAAATGCAATTAACTTACAAATCTTTAATTGTAACTTAATCTAATTTATTATCACGGCAGCTTTTGTGGAAGTAAACGGATTATCTATAAAACTGTTATCACACACATTCATAAGACTTGATGACAAGTGGCCATCACTTCTTTGAACCTTATTTCCCAAGCCTGCTTTTCTAGATTTTTGCCTTGCTACAATCTGTCCCATCACCAAGTTTTTTTTTTTTTTTTTTTTTTTTTTACAAATAGTTTATTGTCAAATTAGTTTCCACATAACACTCAGTGCTCATCGCCCATCACCAAGTTTTAAAATGTCAGTTTTCCTGAGCCATCTCTCTCCTTGAATACTCCTATTCATTAAGTTTTTAAGACTACCCATAACATCTCTCTTTCACACCTTGGTCTTCTTTTCCCTTCTCGCTTCTCTGGCCCTCGCCAGTATATCATTAATTTTTACTTGATTTGTTCCTTAGTTACTCTCTAGAGTCTCACTGCTTAAAATTATCATTCACTTTGCTACAAAAGGAGCCTTTCTGAAATATAGGTACTTAAAGTCCTGAAGTGACCCTTATCCTCTATGGAAATACACCATTTATTCCTTAGTATTAATGTTGGCTCTGGACCTCCATTTCCAGCTCTACCTACAAAGAGCTTCTGTTGAGTTTACACTTCACATGCATTAAGCTTCTCTCCATGTTCCTTAAATGATGACAAACTGAGTCATCTCTGGAGAATAACTTCGAACAAAGGGGAAGGAAAATCGTCTTTAGAGACAGAATGGCTCAAACTCCAGCTCAGAAACAGTCTCACAGGCTTAAAAACTAGAAACCTCATTCACCATCATGTGGGAGAAAAATTACTCTGAAAAGTTTCTGTAAAAGTTGCATGAGGTAAGAAAAACTGATACCTAGCATCGTCCCTGATGAAGTAGATTCTTGGATAATGGTGATTTCTCCCAACTGTACCTCTCCTTGCCTATGATGTTCTCTCAGATGGGAACATTCATTGTATGAAATGTAATACCAAAATCATCAAGGCTAGTTGAAATATGCTTCCTAGAAAATACTTTTATTGTTCTTTGGTTTTCTGGCTATTCACTCATCTGGGTTCCAGAAACTCTTTATTCACATTCCTATTATATGTGTACTCCATTTATTCTATTCTATACTGGATTTTAGCTTATTTCAAAGAAAATCTAAAGAGGCAGATGACTAGGAAGTAAACTCTTTTTTTTTAAATGTTTTATTTTATTCTGAGACAGACAGAGCATGAGCAGGGCAGGGTCAGAGAGAGAGGGAGACACGGAATCTGAAGCAGGCTGCAGGCTCTGAGCTGTCAGCACAGAGCCCGACGTGGGGCTCGAACCCACGAACTGTGAGATCATAGCCTAAGCCAAAGTCAGACACTTAACCGACTGAGCCACCAGGGGCACCCCAGGAAGTAAATTCTTGATTCAGAGGATAAAATAGAGTGAGGAGAAGGGAAAATTTAGAGGAATTTAGCAAAATGAAAGACATGAGATGCTTGCTGAGGTGGTATGTAAGGGGATAAGGTAGCAGGGGGACAGGAGGGTAAAGTGGGAGGAAAAGAACGCTTCACTTGACCTGCTTAAAGGACATCACGGGACACCGCTTTGGTGGAAAATCATATCATTTAATGCTTTTATTTTGGATTTACACAAAGTCGAGTATGCAATAAAAATTATTAGACGTGAAAAGAGGCAAGACCATATAATCGGTAATCAAGATTTTTTTAAAAAGACCATAGAAAGAGATCCACAGATCTCTTTATCTACACATAACCCAGATCATGGAGTCAGGAGATGCAAACTGTGATTAGTGTGTTGAAAAATATGGACAAAAACAAACAAACAAAAAAACCACACTCCTGTGACTTTCACCAGAGAGTTGAAACTCAAAAAATAGACTGTACATTCCAGAAATGAAAAGTAAAATAATTGAAAAAATTCAGTCTGAGTTTAACATCATAATGTAGAAGTAGTGACTAGAAACAGAAAAAAACAACAACAGCTGTAACACCAAGAAAGGAAAAAGTGGAAACAAATTATGAACATGAGCACATACAGGTCTACACAAATGGTTTCAGATACAAATAATTAATTAGGGGATGAGAAGAAGTGAAAGAGTGGGACAGAAGCACAATGTGAGAAGATAATTGTTTAGAACTTTCTAAAACCAATAAAAAACACTAACTTACATATTCAGGAACTTCAGAAACTCTAAAAAAGATAAACCAAAAAATACAACTGCATTAAAGTTTTATTTTCTTACACATGTGACCGAAAGCATGATACATGCTTTTCCTTTCATAAAGGGAAAAAAAAATCAATAAATTGGACTTCATCAAAATTGGAAACACTTGCTTTGTGAAAGTCCCTGGATAAGAGCATAAAAGACCAGCTACATAGTCTGGAAGAAAACATTTGCAAACTATATATCTGACAAAAGACTCACAGCTAGAATATATAAAGAACAGTTAAAACTCAACTATAGGGGGCTCCTGGGTGGCTCAGTCGGTTAAGTGTCCAACTTTAGCTCAGGTCATGATCTCATGGTTTGCGAGTTCAAGCCCCGAGTTGGGCTCTGTACTGACAGCTCAGAGTCAGGAGCCTGCTTTGGATTCTGTGTCTCCCCCTCTCTCTCTGCCCCTCCCCCTGCTCTCACTCTGCCTCTCTCTCTAAAATAAATAAATAAATAAATAAATAAATAAATAAATAAAACATCTCAACTATAGAAACACAAATAATACAATTTGAAACTGGGTAGAAAATATAACTGACATCTCACCACAGAGGATATATTGATGGTGAATAAACACATGAAAATATGTTCAACATCACTAAACATTGGAGAAATGCCATGAAATCCTGTCAGATGATACAACAGTCAAGGGTCCTATAGGCTATGGTCTGACGTGAAGCTTAAGAGCTGATGGGGGAAATAGGTTAAAGTATATTGTGCTCCTCCCCTGTGCATGTTATTAGCTCATGGCATAACTGTTATTGGCAGTAGGTACATGCCAGGAACCAGATCCGGATTCATTCTCATGGTAAAAAGGCCACAACTTCAAGACTAATTGCAATGAAAATTGCCACCTGATTAAGCTCACAATAACCCATTTCATTCACTGGGTTCATTTGTCTATGCAGAGGCCAAACAAAAAATATTAAGTAGAATCCCAGACAACCCTTCAAGTCTCTTTTTTTAAAGTTTATTTATTTATTTTGAAAGAGACAGAGATCGTGTGTGTGTGTGGGAGAGAGAGAGAGAGAATCCCAAGCAGACTCCTCACTGTCAGCACAGAACCCAATGTGGGGCTCGAACCCATGAACCACTAGATCTGAGCCAAAACCGAGAGTCAGACTTAACCAACTGAGCTACCCAGGTCTTTCATGGAAGTATTGCTCTCTGAAATCTGCCCAGGAAGTGGTATTGATTTGGGGTAAGTACTTTTTTCAGTAATGATCCATTTTCAGAACTTCCACTCCACCCTTCCAGCCATAATTCCTATTGTTCTGCGGATCAAAGAGTTAACATGGAGTTTGTTCAGTTGTTGAGCACAGGTGCGGCCCATGTATCCAGAATCAGGGAAAATGCCTACAAATCGCACTTGTGGGCCCTCTGGACCCACAGAGGATAAACCTGAATGAAAACAGTAAACGTCCTTTAATTGCTGCATATCTCAACACTTATGGTTGACTAAGTAGTCAGAGTCTCCAGGGGGGGAAAGATCAGCTCAGACCTGAGGTGCAAGCATCCTAGAAAAGAGGAATTCCTTTCCCAAATGCACAGTTACCACAGGATCATTCTCTGCAACTTATTTTTTTATATTTAGCCTGACAATGACAAGAAATGAAAGGTTGGCTGAAGGCAATCTTTTATTTTAAAAAATCTCGTTCCTCTGATATGATTTGAGCTGATAATTTCAAGCCTCGAGCTTGTAGTATTACTCCTTCAAGCTCCCCCACACGCTTCAAGCAGCTTTTCCCAGCTGCAGACTTCCTGCTCCTGTGCCTGTCCTCAGGATCTACAGCAACAAGCCATGAATGCAAAGCTTCATTCCAGACACCACAGGAGGTGACTTACTGATGAGGGAGCACAGGGTGAGCTGAAGGCAAAGTACAGGCAAGTGAAAAATTAAATTCCCTACTGCCTGCAGCCCGTTGACAAGTCCTTGAACTGGCAGAGTGACCTCCCTCTAGGAGCCCAGCTGCCTCAATGATGACACTTTGCTGGGGACAAAAGACAACTTTAGCTTAACATTATCCTGACCCACCCCCAACCCCAGAACCTGTAAGTCTACTTTAACATATAAAAGTTCCCTTGAAGGATATAGGAGTGCTGACGCATAGGAGCACATGTACCCCAAGGTTCATAGCAGCACTCTCCACAATAGCTAAAACATGGAAAGAGCCTAAGTGTCCATCAACGGACGAATGGATCGAGAAGATGTGGTTTATCTATACCATGGAATACTACATGGCAATGAGAAACAATGAAATCTGGCCATGTGTAGCAACGTGGATGGACCTGGAGGGTGTTATGCTGAGCAAAATAAGTCAGGCAGAGAAGGACAGATACCATATATTTGCACGTATAGGAGGATTAGGAGGAACTTAACTGAGGACCATAGGGGAGAAGAAGGGGGGAAATGGTGGGGGAAAGGGAGAGAGGCAAACCATGAGAGACTCTTGAATGCTGAGAACAAACTGAGGACTGATGGGTGGGGGGGGAGAGGGGAGATGGGCATTGAGGAGGGCACTTGTGGGGATGAGCACTGGGTGTTATATGGAAACCAACTTGACAATAAACTATTTGTAAAAAAAAAAAAAAAAACAAAAAAAACCCTAAAAACTAAAAAAAATTCCCTTGGAGACTTCCTTTATCTCAACTCCTCCACAAGATACATACTGGCATTCATACCCCAAGATTATGACCCCCTGATATACATCTGAAGGATCACGACTGAGATTCTACTAAACAGTAATAAATGATATTTTTCTAACAACAGCTAGACCCTCAAGATCCTGGAAACATTGCTTCCAAAAAACCTTAGAGACTTACTCTATCCCTAATCCCCTCCCAACCTGAGGGTATGTAATGAGTTACCCATCATGACCCCTGCAGCTCTTCCTGCCCACGGGTCCTGTCTGTGCCCTGGCTGTAATAAAATCACCTTTTGCACCAAAGATGTCTTCAAGAATTCTTTCTTGGCCATCAGCTCTAGACCACCCACCATCACCCCAAAACTCCATCACTGGTACCAGTTCCCATATCTAGAAGGCTTCCTAATTGCCAACAAAATAATTACTCTCAGTTCACTTAAGTAAAGGAGTTCTCTGGAAGTCTCCACAATTTCACAGTCTCACCAGTGTGCTTTATGCTGAGCTTCCGGAAGCAAGCTTCCAGAATCCTCATGCAGAACTCACATGGCGAGGGGTCTGTGTGTGCTCCCTCACACCGCCTTGCCTGGGTCAGAAAGATCCTGGGGCCAGGGAACTGCTGCCAAAGCAACTAGAAAATTCTAGAATCATTTCCCTCTACTGTAATTGGAAAACTGCTCTTGCCACTTCCAGTCCCGCGTTTGTGGAGAGGGGAGGAGCTGATCTGGGCTTGGGGAAGCCTGAAGCTTACAAAATCCTGAAGGTTCACTTTAACAAAATAAATACAGAATAATAAATAAAAATTAGATATAATAATCAATATGTACTTAGAAAAGAGATCACAAATTGCCTTTTTTATTTTTTTTTTTTATTTTTTTTTTTTAAATATTTTTATTTATTTCTAGGAGAGAGAGAGAGACAGCGTGAGCAGGGGAGGGTCAGAGAGAGAGGGAGTGACAGACCGAAACAGGCTCCAGGCTCTGAGCTGGCAGTCAGCACAGAGCCCGACGCGGGGCTCGAACCCACGAACCGCGAGATCATGACCCAAGCGAAAGTCGGACGCCCAACCGACTAAGCCACCCAGGCGCCCCTTGCCTTTTTTAAAAGGAGACAAAAGCCATTATCACCGCAGACGGTGGTCAGGATAAACCACACTAAATAGGTCAGTTTGGCCCCAGGATTATTTTTAGCTGAAGACAGATGAGAATTAGCAGATGCCCTACCCTTTTTTGCCTAAAATCCGGACATAAATTTCCCTTTGTGATGGTTTCCCCTCTTCCATATCAGGAAGAGGGAGCAGGCTTATCACCGGGGACAGACTGAGCATGGAGATGAGTCTACATAAACCAACCTTTTTATTAAAATAGCCCTTATTTTCCATCAGTTTCCTCTATTTACTTCCTAGTCACTTCTCCACAGTTTATTGTCCCTTGAAACCCAGACTCCTTTCTTTTGTTAAAATAATATATAAGCCCCTGCGTCTAGCTGCTTCCTACGTTTTCACCTCTTTTCTGTGAACTCCTATGCAATAAAATATTAATAAAAATTGTATGCCTCCTCTCCCGTTAATCTGTCTTTTGTTATTTTAATTTATATGCCCTCAGTTACAGAACATAAGAAGGTAGAGGAAAATATTTTCCTCCCTGACATCACAAAATATAAAAAAATAATATATCATTTTAAAATTAACTGCCTGATACACATCTATGCTCTCTGTTTTATGGATGAAAACTCTTTAGTTACTTTAACATTTTTTTAATGTGAAAGTAATTTCATGTCGCAATTTGATACAGAGAGAATAGAAAGATAATTGAATCTCTGCTTTGGTGTGGCATGATTGATCAAATTTTACTTGTTATAAGTTAAAGGAAATAGTTTGGAAGTTTCCTGTTGCCTTCACAACTCATTATCAAGAAGGCTTGTAAATCCTTACTCTTATTTCACATTTGGGAAAAACCTGTGGTCATTTCCGTGTTTACATGTTTCGTAAGATTTGGGGGTGAGGGGAGATTGCAAGTTTTCTTGTGAAGCAATTAATGACATAACATAATAGCACTTCATTAATCATTTTCTCATTGATGTCCCGTGCATATATCACAGTGACATTTTATTACTTTTTTGTTACCTTCATTGACGTCAATATTTCCTTCAAATACTAAGAATGTAAATCAGTTTCAAAGATACTATTTGATTCATGTCTCTTTGTTAATTGGAATATTAAAAACAAATCCAAGAATCCTATTCATTATTTCTATTCAGATTTTATCTGAAGAAAATACAATTTCAAAACTTTATATCCTCAGACTTACTGGGTCTTTTGGTCATATTTCATTAATTAATTTGCCTGACAGATTTTCTGTAATTGGTTTCTAATAAACAAATTCAAAGACGACAATGGAAGGTACTCTGTTTACACATCAGGGATCTATGATTTTCACTTGTTCTTCTTGACCAAGGCAAAATACCTTTCCAAAGTAGAGTTGAGTTCTATTAACTTTTTGAAAAGATTCTTTATATTGGGATTTTATATCCCTGAAAATACACCCCTTCAACAATAGGGGGCCTGCGGTGAGATGTGCAGCTGCGGTCACCACCTGGCTCTGCGCACACTTCAGGTTCGGGCATCACCGGCATCTTCACATCCTGCCCTGCACCGTGCGTACATCAGACACCCATAAAGCAGCAGGGTCAGAAGCCATTTCTACACCAGGAGCCCATTCCTATACACAGGAATGGCTGTATTCCCAAAATAGCTCTGTCCCATGGCTTCGTCATTACCAATTGACATGAGAATTATGTCAGAGGATGTCAGACCAGTGGCGTCCCGAGATGACAGGTCTCACTCAGGTGCGTGACCCAGAGGATTCTTGGTTTTGTATGAGAAAGAATTCAAGAACAAGCCATGTAGATAAAGGGACAAAGATGCATTAAGTATAGAAGTAAGCAGTGATCTTTCCTCCCAGATCGGGAAGAGAACACCCCCCCCTTTGCCTCCAACCAAGTTTTCATAATTAAAAATCCCCTCCTATAGGGAGGGGCTTACTCTTTAACTTTGGTTTATTACTTAAATTTAATTAAGTTAAAATTAAGTTTAATTAAGTAATTAAATTACTTAAATTTTCTGTCATCTTAAGGTCGTGGAATTACCCACAAGGAGCAATCTGAAGAATGTCCAGTTTTTATGGCTTTTAGTGCCTGAGGGAGTGGGGTCCTGAGCTTCTCCCTGACTTGGGCCTTGTGACTCTTTTTATGACCTGTTGACTTTTATGTTAAGGATTGGCATAAAACCAAAATGGCTTTATTTTGGTCACCTTGTCTGCCTAGTCTCCCTTCCCTAGGAAGTTGGAGTGGAAAAGAGAGAGAGTTTAGCCTCAACTAATTATGGATAAATTATTTTCTGGAAATTTTACAAACATACATGTTTATGTACACACACTGCTGGGATCCCTCCCAGGGTCCTTGAAGTTGGTGGTGTCAGTGAGGGACATGAGGACTATGTATGACCAGTTTCCTGGTAAATTCACCTCGGATGTTCCCCTGAGGCCACCGACACCAGTAAACATGTGCTGCTTATGACAAATTCAGCTTAAATATGATTCAAGAATTCTTCTTCCAGGCAAGATAGAATAGTTTTCAGAAGTCAAGAACTAGAAAAGCCATAAGGAACACAACAAATCATCTGTGTGAAATATCAGAGAGCTACTGAAGGAGCAAACACAAAAAATATGTATTCAGTGTCATATTCCATGGAATGAAGTGGTGGCTCAGTCAGTTAAGCCTCCGACTTCAGCTCAGGTCATGATCTCATGGTTCGTGATTTCGAGTCCCACATCAGACTCTGTGCTGAAGCTCAGAGCCTGGAGCCTGCTTCCAATTCTGTGTCTCCCTCTCCCTGTCCCTCCCCTGCTCATTCTCTCTCTCTCAAAATAACAAATAAACATTAAAATATGTATATTCCATGGAATGAAGAAGTATGAAGTGAGTAGAAATTTTTTCCCTGGAGAATTTGCTGATTCTCAATACAAGCAAGAAGCTGATAACTTATCTTTAGCTGCTTGAATGATTGATAGCAGGGAAAGGAAGAAAGGAAAAGCCCAGAAATGTGTCATGCTTGTATAGCTAATGTGATAGAAATGAGCTGAGGGCCTGACATACAGGGGAATTTCCCCCTACAGGTATTTGATAAGGCTTTAAGTTAAGTAGAGAAGGAAATTTAAAAAGTTTGTCCAAAAGCTCTGAAAAATGCAGCTGACTTTTCAACAATCTTGTGGTGCTGAGGAGTTGATTTAGTTTGCGACTAACCCAGAGGTTACTGTACTATTTCCTCAGTTGAAAGACGTTGAGGACTGTTATCCCTAAGAATAGGAGCAATGAGAGAGGACAGTCTTTTCCAATATGGCCGCTCTGTCTTCAGTCAGCTTGGGTCCTACCTGGATGAAGTGCTCAACATCGTACTCTGCCTTGCAAAACAGAAGGTGAGCCTTGTTCGGAGGAAGATATCAGCATCTGAAGCTAATAGGATTTCATAAGTTTTAAAATATATATCATCCAGCTCTGGGCACTGAATGGCTTAGAAGCAACATCTAGTAATTGAGATGCTAAGTGGTCCTGAGTCGTTGTCTGCAGCTATAGTCATTCTAATATAGCTGCCCCTTAGACAAAATGGGATAGCAGTCTGTGGGGTCCACTTATACACAGATTCTTTTTCAGTAAATACAGTCTGGTCCTGTGAATGTATTTTCTCCTTGTTATGATTTTTCCAACATTTTCTTTTCTCTAGTTTTATTATAAGAATACAGTGCATAGAGACACCTGGGTGGCTCAGTCAGTTAAGGGGCCAACATCGGCTCAGGTCATGATCCCATAGTTTGTGAGTTGGAGCCCCAAGTCGGGGTCTGTGCTGACAGCTCAAAGCCTGGAGTCTACTTTGGATTCAGTGTCTCCTTGTCTGCCCCTCCCCTGCTCATGCTCTGTCTCTCAAAAATAAATAAATGTTTAAAAAGAGTTTTTTTAAAGAATACAGTGTATAATATATATAACATATAAAATATGTATTAATGGATTATTTATGTTTTCTGTAAGGCTTCCGGTGGGAGGAAACAGTATCGATATGCTATTTCATATTTTTTAGGCTATTAGTGGTAAAATTTCAGGGAGTCAAAAGTTTTGGGTGAATTTTTGACTGCACCTGGTGGCGCCCCCTAACCTCCAGCCTTGTTCCCGCATCAACTGTACAAGAGTACATCTTCCATTAAAAAAAGATTTCGGATGGTCAGAGAATCACAAACCAACAAAGTGTTCTAGAAGTTCTTTCCAAGCAGAAGAGAGGTATGCTAATGAGTAGATTTCTGAAAAATGAGACTTCATGGTAAGAAGGGAGGCTAGTGACTCTGGGTAATGGAAGAAAAATACAACAAACCTGGGCAAGAGTGGGACGTCCATATGCATCAGCCAGTTTCCTACCACATTCTATTTGAATCTCTCCCAGCCTGTTTCAATATCTATTATCTATGAAGATAATGAATCGCTTTCATGGGGCAATAGCGGTAATCATAGGATTATTGCGGGAATAATCCTTTCAAAGGACAGCAGGGCATCTGTCTGGATAATAAATTCAGCAGACCCTTGCCCATTTCAGGCCCTGGAGAGGAGGGCATTACTTGGTAATTTCTATGTTTTAGGACTTCAAAAGCAATTTCAGTTCATATACACTTGATCTATTCTGCAGAATTAATATTTATTTTTATTATATTTTCTTTAGTCCTTGCTTACTTTCTTTTAAACTGTAATTTTGTTCATTTAAATTACAACGTGTTGAAAGTAAAAAAGTTACAGCTTGTTTGAAAACATTGTAAAAAAAAAATTCATACAATAGTACAATTTTGCCCTCACCACCCCATCCTTACCTCTATTCTGTCCAGAAGCAATCACTGCTATTAATTTCAAAAAATGTTTTAATATACACAAAATCTTATTTTTTTGTATTTTCTATTCTTTTCCAGTTTTTCTTCACGCCCTTCTTCCTTTTCTTCCTCAGGCTACTGCCCTCTGACTGTCTCCGGTTATTCATGCTAATTACCTAAGAAGTAGTCTTTGCTTTTAAATAATCTATTAGATTTTAAAATAAATCTATTTTCTCGTGAAATTTCATACAGACAATACATTTTAAAAATCATGTTCACGGTGTTTTAAATCATTATTTTATAAAATTATGACCATGTTATGTCTATTTTTCTGCATTTTGTTTGCTCATTCAGCAATATCTCAGGAAAACATCTCTAAACCATTTGTTAGAGCCATCACTGCTTATTTTAGATGGATGAATATTTCCCGTTCTGTGACTATATTATTTGGTGAGTTTCCCATTAAAAGACTGTATTTTTCTCCATCTTCAGCCATTAAAACATTGTTATATCAACCATAATTGTCCATTTGTCTTTCTATACGATTAGATTTCTTTCTTTCCTTTTTTTTTTTTTTTTGGAAGGTTATTTACTTATTTTGAAAGAGAGAGCGAGAGCACAAGGGAGGGAAAGAGAGAGGGGGGGAGAGAATCCCAAACAGGCTCTGTGCTGACAGCATAGATGTCCTGATGCAGGACTCAAACTCACAAACCAAATCAAGAGGCAGATGCTTAACGGACTGAGCCACCCTGGGGCCCCTATTAGATTTCTATGAAAGAGAGTCCAAGAGGGACAGCACAGGGTTGAGAAAATGTAGTATTTAGAGGTCATTGCCATATTCCCCCCCTCCCCCCCCCCCCGGAAGCCTGTAACACTTTGCATTTCCTCCAGTAATCTGTGAGTAACCTTTTTCCTTCATTCTCATCAGCAATAGACCTCAATTCACCTTTTGCTTCCAGTCTGGTGAGTATGAAGAGTTTGATCATCACTGTCTTAATATATACTTCTCTATTTGAGAATTTGGTCATATTTTCTTATGTTGGCCATTTGGATTTGCTTAATTTCTACATTGTTAATTTCTGTAATGTGTCCTTTTCCTATTGAGCTATGGGGTGGGTCTTCAAATTTGTTAAAAACTTGTTTTTTTCCTACTTAATAGATCCTAATAATTTTTTCAGAATTATAAGTACACGTTTGTCAAATCTATTCATCTGGAAAAGAAATTGAAATAAGCCTACATATTATAGTATGTAAAAATAAATATATAGCATGGCTAGATTAAATATTGCAAATTAAAAAAAAATTTAATCTTACAAGACCATCTATGCAATCTTGAGTTGAAGAAGGGCTTAGTAATTAAACCTAGAAAATTTCAAATCCATGAAAGATAAAGGATATTTTGACTCCATGTTAATTGACTCTATGTTAATTTTTAAAACTACTTTATGTAAAATTTATTACAAAACAAGTTAATAAAGCAGCATTCTTAAGATAAATACAGGTCTATTTAGAGAATTTACACATGAAATAAAGAATTCCTTCCTGATAGAAGTAATTGCATGCCTTTAGAGAACTCATGAATAGCGGGCAAAAGAAAAGAAATCCCAATTCAACAGCACAACATCAAACTTTCTTTGATAAGGTACTTTAGTTCTCATTGTCATTACTTCTGTCTAGAAAAAGTTGAGGATTTTGTCCCTAGAGGAAGTTTGCTGAGCAAATCAAGAGCAGAGAGATCTCCTCTCTGTCTCTTCCCATTGGGTATGTGGTTAATTATTATAAACTGTAGGAGCAGAGTTTGTAGTTCAGTGTTTGAGATTCTGCCAGAGACCAGAACAAATACCAATATTGACAGAAGAAGGACAGCATACTTCGATCCATTTCTTGCAAAAGCAGATAGAAAAAAAACCTCTGCAAATAGCAGGTGATGCACTAATTCCAAAGAGGGTGATGCCAGAACACATTCTGGTCATCTGTGAATCTTCATCCTCATCTTCCAGTTAATTTTGAATGGAAACCTCATGACCCATATCAAGCATCACTAAAAGAAGTTGAATGAATTTCATCAAATCAGCCACACAACTAAATAACATATGAAGATGTCACTGTACCTGTGAACTTTAATTCTACTTGAGTTCAAGCCTTCTTGGACACAAAAATAAATTGATCTATCTCCAATGCCTAAAATGGAGGTAAGTCGAATAAGGTCAAAAATTACTAGGCTCATTAGTATTACATTGTAATATACTTAAATACTTAGTATCCTGTAATACAATAATACACATATCTTGAGTATCATATTACTTATACTTGGTACAATTTGAGTGTTCTAAAGCACTCATTTCATGGACTGTTTATATTTCACGTCTCAGCAAAGACCAAACGATCTAGTAGGAAAAATATGATTCATTCCGCTTCAGCTTCTATGAACTCTTATATATAATGTTATTTTGAAAATGTTTGTAATCTCTATGGGAAGTAAGAACATTAAGGCAGGTCAGTCCTGGGTTCTAATCTTCAGTTTGCTACTAAGACCTTGGGCAAGGAACTTCTCCGAGCATATATGTTCAGTTTCTGATTACAAAATTAATCTATCCTGAGCAGGAGAAAATTTTAGCAAACTTCTTTGTATGTTATGCTAAGCCAAACTATAATGCATCAGCTGCATGAACAATTACTCCTAGTGTTCATCCTTATACCCCAGCAAGAAGATGGTATCTATGTGTATTTGTGAGCCTATCTCTTAGGCATATGAGATGATTTGAAAAACTTTAAAGGTAAACACTTTTTATACCGAAAGAAAATATCAACCTCATAATGTTACCAAGGGTAAAACTGACATCTGAAGCAGTGAACTGTCTTCCCCAACTATACGGCGACTTACTGGCAGATTTGGGACAAAAACTCTTGTTACCTCTCTTGTCTTGATCTTCTGTCCACACCGTAGCATACAGAGATGCTTCCAAGACTGTCAAACCTTATCTTTTCGGATGTTCAAGCTCAGATAGGAGAGAGAGTTCCACAGAGAGATGACCGATAGAAGGCCAACCAATATACAGGGTTAAAAAGCGATGACATGTGTTCACCTGGACAAGTATTCTGCTCTCTGGAGTAAGGCATTCTGAGAGCATCACAGATGAAGTTTGCCAATATCCCCCCAACAGCTTCTAAAATTCTCCTTCCATTGACTTCTGCTCCAACCCTGAAGTGCTCCCTTCTGCCCCCTGGCCAGCTCACATAATCAGAATGCTTTGCTTTGCTGCCTAATTGAGTGCTTGCTACTCAGAAAGAATCGCACACCCTTGAGATGCTCCTGGTGCAGCTTTATTCCAGGGCAGAGGAGTCTAATCCGCGGCCGTTAAGGTACCGGCCATGATGGCAAGCAAGTGGCCCATGTGTCACCCATCAGGAGCGTGTCTGGTATAACTGCAGACACGCAGATAAGAACTTCTAGGTTTTTCTCTGTCTGTTTTACTTGATGACAAATACTGCAATCCTAATACTGAGAGCATGAGGCAGAATTGAAATTACGTAAAGCCTCTGGGAGGAGAGGTCAGCCGGGGTGGGATGGAGACGCTGTGTTTGTGTGTGTGGGTGGGGGGAGTGTGGTTCAGGAGGGCCTCTGGCTGCACCAGCACCCGGAGATGGTGCCTGCAGGGGAAAGTCTGTGAGACTGAGGTGGGGGGGTGGGTGAGGGCAGGAAAATAATGAATTCTGAGACAATAAAAGTATATTATGAGTCAAATACACAGTAGCCTTAGACATAGCTACCAGGTTTCCTAAGGGCTGATCTACATTAGGAAACCCTGGGGAGCAAAGAAGACATTTTAAAAAATGAAGACATTCTAAAATCTTAGGAAGTATGCCATAAGACTTCATGTTAATTTAAAAAAAAAACAAGCAATGGAAACATGGCATTAAGTAAAAATCATGTGAATTATAATTTATGTTTAGCTTTACGAAGTGGACGGGCTAGAAGAGCTTATAACGTTAAGCCTCAAAGCCACGGAGAGGAATTGCATTTCCGTTCTATAACCTTCCAGTTTTTGAAAGATGGACAAGCTTCGTGCACTGCTCAACTTTTGTTTTCACTTAATTACCCAATTACTTCAGAAATTTTATACTTGCTGCAAGTTGTGCGATTTTGAGGCATTTCAACCAGTTTCCTCGTTTCCTGTCGACACACCCCCTGTACTAATTTCCTGTGGCTGAATGTCCCCTATTGCAAAATTTTAATTCAGGTTCATGAGGTTCAGCCTGGAATTTATTGTATAGTTTGCCCTTTACAGCTTCTGTTGATGTGGAAGCACTAATAACCCAGAGCTCACCCCCTGGCACACACACCCACAAATACACACACCGGCCCCTCAGTTCACAGTCCAACTGTCCAGCAATTAAATTTGCTGATCCAACATGAAATATATTATAGTTATGTATTTATAAATAACTCCTCCCTAAGGGAATCCACCTTTTGCTACCACAAGGATTGACTTGAGTCTTTCTACTAAGTATCTAAAACAAGGTAATGGACTCATTAATGGAATGTGGACATGGCACGGTAACAACAGAAACAAAACGGGCACCTGCAAGTCACTCTCACAGTTCAGTAGGTTCCAGCTGAGGGAGAACTAGCGAGCTGAGTGTGTGCCCAGCTCTGAGCTTTCATGTTGTGCCTGCACCACAGCTAATTTCATCAGGAAGCACCCCGAGACCGAGCAGGGCACTTTATCACAATTCGAATCTATGTGGTTGGATATGTAAAAAGCAAAGGTAAACTGCAGTTCTTTTATTATACTCAAAAGGCCCTCACTTTATAAAATAACCCAAGAGAATATTGCTGGAAATAACAATCTTCTTTGTCTCTTTACAGTGTCATTCACAAATGTTTTTAAAGGAAAATCTTCAAAAAAATTTTTAACTTTTATTTATTTTTGAGAGAGAGAGAGAGAGCAAGCTGGGGAGGAACAGAGAGAGAGGGTAACACAGAATCCATTTCAGGCTCCAGGCTCTGAGTTGTCAGCACAGAGCCCAATTCGGGTCTAAAAACACAAAATGTGCGATCATGACCATAGCCAAAGGTGGAGGCTTAACCAACTGAGCCACCCAAGAGCCACTAAAGAAGAATCACTTTTAGTCAGACCCGAGTTGACCATTGTTTTCAATCCTTTAGCAACAAAGTGCAATGTTTCCATGGAACAGTTACAAACAGATCACAAGAGAAAAAGCAAAGTTGATGTCTTGGAGTCAAAGCTTTCAGGCAAGAAAACTGAAAATCATATGCATGTTTATCATCTTTTCTTAATTCTAAAATACCATTAATTGCAAGAAAATGGGCTTTGGTTACGACAGCCAAAAACACCACCGTCTGAAACAGTCCTTTGAGGGGTTCCTGAGGGGCTCAGTGGGTTAAGCATCTAACTCTTGATCTCACCCCAAGTATTGATTTCACTAGGTGTGTAGTCTACTAACAGAAAAAACACAAAGAAACAAACACAGAGTTTTTTGAAAATTTTAAATACATGTGAAAGTGTGTTACCCATTGATGAAAAAGAAGAAGAAGGAACAACCAACTGTAGCAACTTGTGATGTGCTCTGGGTGAATTCTGCTTGGCGGGGGGAGCAAGCTCTGAAGACTGGCCCCCCATCCCCATGCTACTTTCTAAACTTTCCCCAGTAGTTACTAAGCTCATATCTGTTCTGTGTCTTGATGCTTTAGTATCCTTTAAAAATATTTAATTATCTAGAACCAGTACAGGAAAGAAGGATGGTAAGACTCTCAGATGAGAGCAGGAGAGGGGATATTTTGGGGGGATGCATAGCCTATAAAATACATAAAGCGAAGTTAAATTACACATTGCTAACATTTTGATGAACAAGAATAATAATGAAAAATTTACATTCTGTTATTGATAAAGTTGCAAAATAATTTCAAGTGTCCTGTTAAGAGTTTTGGCAGGTAAAACAGGCTTAATCACACCTGTAGGACATTCAGGGCTCTAAGGAGCCTCTGCCCAAAGCACGTCGGGCTTCCTGGATCACCATCACCCCCTCCTGAATGTGGTGGCTGTCTGGGTGGACCTAGCACTGTGCCAGGCAGTTGACACTAAAAATCACATGTGTACTTCCCAGCACATAGTTACTATGACCCCTGGTTTTCAGGTTGATGGTTTGGGAGTGAAGGAGGGAATGGGAAGCTGAGTTGTCAATGGACACAGTCATTTCTCATTCGCAACTTTAGGAAGTTTGGAATTCTACAAATCCTACAATTTTCCTCTTGGAGCACCTCAGAGACCTTGAATCAGTAAGCTCCTTTCATCCCGACTGCTCTGTTTCCAGGGGCCGGTGTTTAGATAGTGGTGTGCGGTATGTTTCACGTTAAGACAACCTAGAAACGCATTCGATTTTCACTGTAGAAATGAAGAGACTGAAAGTCAGAGGGTCAGAAACATTCCCAGGGTAGTGTGACCAATTGGACAAGGTATGTCCTTGTTGGACTTCAAGTTCCTTGTTATTAAAAATTCTCATATGAATTCTGACCTTCTTAATGTAAAAGGATATAATTCCTTAAATTGAGTCTGATACCTTGCTAGGTATCGTCTACATTATTTCTTCGGGATACGAGGGGTGATAGAGAAACAATTTTGACTACTTCAGGAATCTCACAGGCATTAGGAGAAATTAGAATAAATTCCAATGGCAGGAACTATGCCACCTTCTACCTAATAGTAGGTACCTAGGCCGAGAGAACTCAAGAATAATGAACCTGCAAAACAACAAAGCGTCGAAGGATAAATTCCATGAACGTGGAAACTGACGATATGCTATACAAAATCTTGAAATTCACTCTGCTAATAGGCTGTTACAAATATAGAAACACTTTTGAAATACTTGGAAAGATAAGCATTTATATTTTTATCAGTACATTTTTCACATTATTGATACCATCAGTCTGTAACTTAGGCAAATTATTAGCAAAGTATTTATGACCAATCGACGGCAAATAAATATGTAATTATTTATTAACTTAGTGACTTTCTATATTGCAGGGAACCAAGAGCTGAACCACCGATCATGAACGGGCTCAACACAAGCACCTCCGAAGAGTTCATCCTCTTAGGTTTCTCAGACCGACCATGGCTGGAGCTCCCGCTCTTCGTGGTCTTCCTGGTTTCCTATATCTTGACTATCTTTGGCAATCTGGCAATCATTCTCGTGTCTCATCTGGACCCCAAACTCCATACCCCCATGTACTTTTTTCTTACCAATCTGTCACTCCTGGACCTCTGCTACACCACAAGCACAGTTCCACAAATGCTGGTTAACATACGAAGTGCCAGGAAGGTCATTAGTTATGGCGGCTGTGTGGCCCAGCTCTTCATTTTCCTGGCCTTGGGTTCCACTGAATGTCTTCTCCTGGCCGTCATGTCCTTTGATAGGTTTGTCGCTATTTGCCGGCCTCTCCACTACTCAGTCATCATGCACCAGAGGCTGTGCCTCCAGCTGGCGGCCGCATCCTGGATTAGTGGCTTTGGCAACTCCGTGTTGCAGTCCACCTGGACCCTCCAGCTGCCGCTGTGTGGCCATAAAGAAGTGGATCACTTCTTCTGTGAGGTCCCTGCTCTGCTCAAATTGTCTTGTGTGGACACAACAGCAAACGAGGCTGAACTATTCTTTATCAGTGTACTATTCCTTTTACTACCCCTGATGCTCATCCTGATATCGTATGCTTTTATTGTCCAAGCAGTGTTGAGAATCCAGTCTGCTGAAGGCCGGCGAAAGGCATTTGGCACATGTGGCTCCCATCTAATTGTGGTGTCACTGTTTTATGGCACTGCTATCTACATGTACCTGCAACCGCCATCCCCTGCCTCCAAGGACCGGGGTAAGATGGTGTCTCTCTTTTATGGGATCATCACACCCATGCTCAACCCCCTTATATACACACTTAGAAACAAAGATGTAAAGGGAGCATTTAAAAGGTTGATTGTGCGGGTCTTCTTAATCAAGAAATAGGAATGCCCAGGGGCGCCTGGGTGGCTTAGTCGGTTAAGCGTCCGACTTTCGCTTAGGTCATGATCTCACGGTTCGTGGGTTCGAGCCCCGCGTCGGGCTCTGTGCTGACTGCCAGCTCAGAGCCTGGAGCCTGTTTCAATCTGTGACTCCCTCTCTCTCTGACCCTCTCCTGCTCACGCTGTCTCTCTCTCTCTCTCTCCTAGAAATAAATAAAACATTAAAAAAAAAAAAAAAAGAAATAGGAATGCCCAAACAGTAGGCTTTCTTAGATATTTTTCAATGCCAGGCTTCAACTCATGACCCTGAGATAAGACCTGAGCTGAGATCAAGAGACAGATTCTTAACCAGCTAGGCCAGCAGGTGCCCCTCAAATGGTATGCCTTCTGAAAGACTTAAGATTTCTGTATTTTAATAATTTAATTGTCTCTAAATTGCTTTATTCTCACTACTCTTAGAACTATTATGGTGATCTCTCTCAAATAAAATGTCATAGTTAGAAAATTGCATTTATTTTCTACTTTCTAAATATATTCACTGTACAAGTCCCAAGAGCTGGTCTGTTATGATCCCCTAAAATAGTGTAACCTTGAAATATTTAACATCTTAAGCCTGATACCTCTGGTATGTGTACTTGGGGAAGAACTAGACTCCTGTGAGACTAGAATAAGAGGTTAGTAAACAAAACATTTTTATACACATGCAAATACCTTCACACACACTCAACCCACACCCACCCCAAATACATTCACACACACTCACCCCCCCACACTCAACCTACAGTCAACCTCAACACATCCACACACACTCAACACAAATAATAGCCACACACACTCAATCCACACTCAACCCAAATAAATCCACACACACTCAACCCATCCTTCTGTAGGAAATTTATAATAAGTACAAAAAACCATTCATAGCCCCCTCTTCTTAACTGTAGATATAAGGTTAATAGTCCCGGTTTAAATTATTAACACTAACCCCACATCAACATAATCCTAAAATGCACAACGATGTTCCTTCCACAGTTTTACTACGTCTTCCATTCTCAAGCATCTACACTTTCCACTTCTGAAGTGTCCTATTCTATTCCGTCAACTGTAGCTACATTTTAGACCTGAGTCAAATAGGTTTTTAAAATTTTTTTAAATGTTTATTTATTTTTGAGAGAGAAACACAGAGAGAGCACAAGCAGGGGAGAAAGAGAGAGGGAATCACAGAATCCGAAGCAGGCTCCAGGCTATGAGCTGTCAGGATGGAGCCAGATGCGGGGCTCAAACCCATAAACCGTGAGATCGTGACCTGAGCCAAAGTTGGACACTTAACCAGCTGAGCCTCCCAGGCACCCCAAATAGTCGCTTTTTTGGTAAACAGTTTTTCATGATCATCCTACTGTCTATATGATCTTTCTTTCTTTCTTTCTTTCTTTCTTTCTTTCTTTCTTTCTTTTTTAACTCTAGGCACTTCTTGTCTAAATCATGAATATAAAAGCAGCACAGCTTATAATGACATCCATTACTTGCTTGATGCACTTTCCTCATGCAAGAAGCAAAGCTTATGAATTCCATGTTAGTTCCCTTGAGTGAGCTGTAATCTGTGCTAGTTCCATAAGACCCTCAGTGAGCATCAAAGTGCCGAGGAAAATCCGTAGACACTGTGAGTTGGTTGATTTTATGATTCATGATTGTCATACTGTAATCATTGTAATCGCTTCTTCACTATCCTTCTTTTCCAATGTTTTTCTTCTACTAAATATATCATACAAAGAGAAAAGACAACTAAGAAATACAATTAGCGCATTCTTGTTAAGAGCTCCCAATAACAGCATCCTTTCTGCCTCAGTGTAATTCCAACACAGCACAATGGGTCTTAAAGCTTCCACAAGTATCAGAACCACCTGGAGGGCCTTAAAGTCCTCAAGGTGGGGGAGGGACCCCACCTCCAGATTCTCTAAGGTCTGCGTGAGGGCGGGACCTGGAAATTTGCATGTGTAACGAGTGCCCAGGTAATGACAATCAGGGGACGACACTTCAGAGACTGCTGGGCTAATATTTAAAATAAATAAAAATGTTTTGCTGAGTTCCTATCTATTATCTCCATCGATGAGACCTATAATCAAAAGGGAAAATGGAAGCAAAACACTGAAAGAATAGATTGAAGTATGAGAAGACATTCCCCAGTGAAAATGCGTTCATATTTTGAAGTTCGAATAAATAATATACTGGACTGCTAGAGATAAGTTTTCGTATGACCCCAAAGTCAGTATCAGTAACTTTCAAAAAATTATAAGGAAATAGCAGTGAAACCAGAGTGATGGAAATTGAGGCATTTCTTATTTTTAAAAATGAGCCAGTAATGGATTCAATACATGATACAATGGTAAGTTTTAAAATGACTTATAACAAAGTTCTACAAATATTTTACTATCAGCTTGTGATTATTTTAAAAGTATATATCATATAATAAATACAGATTAATATAAATATATGAGAAATATATGGCATGTTAATCTAAGTATATACTATATAAATAATTATTGCTATTATTAAGTATTAATGTATGATGTAAATAATTATTTTGATTATTTATATATTATCTTATGTACTATATTATTTAATGTACTATCCTATTCAATGTATTTAATATATTTTTAATGTATTTACTACATTACTTAAAATATGTTATAAATAACTAGAATCCATTCTAGAATAACAAATACTAAACTACGTTTAATCGTCTTTACAGAGGTCCTAGACTGGTATTGTCAGGGAATGTTAAGTCTATAGACGGACCCCGATCTCTGAGGAGAACGGGCACACATCTCATAGTGTTGCATAATATGGAAAAGTAGTGACCAGGGCAGTAAAGCAATTCTATTTACTGTCGTCTGTGGGGTGACCAGATGGGATGAGGGGCCGGCCCAGGGCAGTGAAAGCATTCACCTGCGGCCGAACAAAAGAGGCGGAAGCTTACCCAGTACACTGAGGGGAGCGGTGGGCAGGACCCCAGAGCAGAGGCTGTGTGCAGGGAGGCGGTGGTGGGGGGCCAACGTCATAGGGCGGAGTCAGGGGGCTTGGAGATGGTATGGGAGTGTCCCTTTTTTTGGTAATTGTGCCTGCTTGTAAGTAGCCCATTGGTTAGTTGGGGGCTATGCCATTTCAAGGAGGGGAACTTTCATGAGCTTGTTTGCATTCAGCTCCATCAGCTTGGGGTTCATAGGTGGGCCTATTGTCTTGCTCAAGGTTCTGTTGCCAAGCCTGTTGCCTTAGTAATTTATAAGAAAAAGGCAATCTTACCAATAACCTCATCTCCAGAAACCTGTAGACTCAGTCTCCTGGAGCCTTAATATGGCCCTCGCCTCCATAGTGATGTGGGAAAAAAGGCAGAAGGAAAGTGCAGGTAACATTACATTTCCTTGTAACCTGCAGCTCATGGACAGATACTTGAGGCAAATCCAGAGTATAACGTATCTCCAGGAACCCTCTACGGTCCTAATGTTAGTGCCTTCCTACAGGGAAACAACTTAGCTTGACCTTAGCCAGGCCTCAGGTATCTTAGGAGTCCTCTGTAGCACATCAAAGTCCTTCTGGAGGGAGGCCTCCCTTTTGACTTTACCTCCCCAACTCCACAGTATGTAACCAGCCACTCCACGCAAGCCCAGTGCAGCTCTTCCTGCCCAGGGGTCCTGTCCTGGCGCTTTAATAAAATCACCTTTTTGCACCAAAGACGTCTTAAGAATTCTTTCGTGGCCGTCAGCTCAGACCCCACGTCTCCAAAACCCCACCACACATGACACTTCCCCAAACACTTGGCTGTATCTACCATTTTTTCTTGGCCTGCTTTTTGTCCCTTGGGTCATTAACAGAAATGTTCATGACAAATGTGGTTTAACTATAAGAATTTGAGGCCCACAGGTAGTCATACAGGTGAGGCTAACATGTCCAAAACCAAGAAGAAGTTAAAAGTCTGGGACTTCAAAGGGAAGGAATGCAATTCACAGAAAGATAAAAAAGAATACAGGTTTGGCAAACAAGTGTTTGCTGGGCCATTCAGAAAGAACGGGACATAGAGAGGAATTTTAACAGATTTTGCTAAATTCCTCCCGGTCTCCCAGGCCTCGTTCCCATTATACTGTAGTTATGATGGGGTCTTGGAGTGTGGGGGGCCGGAGCTGACGGCCAGAAAAGAATTCTTGAGACTTCTTCGGTGCAAAAAGGTGATTTTATTAAAGCGTGGGGACGGGACCCGAGGGCAGATCTGCTCTGGGGTTGTGAGGAGAGACTGTCTACACTTGGGAGGTGGGGGAGATCAAGGTAAAGGCGGGGCTTCCAGAAGGCTGTCACAACGCTGTTGGAGGCCGGGCTGCGGTCAAGCTAAGGTTGTTTTCTTCTCTAGCAAAGCAGGAACATCAGGGCAGCAGGGGGTTCCCGGAGAAAAGTTATACTCTGTTTATGCCTCAAGTATTTGTCAATGGGCTGCCGGTTATAAGGAGATTTAATCTTATTACCATTTCCTTCTTGCCTTTGTTCCCCACAGCACTGAGGAGGGGAAGGTCAGGCTGGGGCTCCAGGACACGGAAAATACAGACTTCTGGAGACGAGGCTATTGATAAGATTGCCTTTTTCTTGTAATTTCGTGAGATAATTGTAAACTGATGGGAGACTCATGTCCTGCAGGGCGATCTCTATCAGGTAACCACTGGTTTTCTTTCCTTTCCTTCCTTCTGGGGCAGCCAGAAGTGCCTGAGGAATGTCACAGCCATTCCACCTGGGGGCAGGGGGCAGGGTAGAGTGGGGAGAGGAGGGGTAAGGGGAGGGGCTGGGGTGTTCCTCGCTAGTGCTTTGCCCTTTGGCTCCCTCATCAGTATCTATGGCGAGAGCTCCTTCCTGGATCAGTTCCTCCGTCTCAATCCTTTCAAGCAAGGAACGGAAGGTCAAAGATTCTTCCCTAACCTTCTGTTTCTTAAAAATAATCAGTCAGAAATAATCCACATGCCAAAGAGACACTTTTTGGAGTGGCAAATTTCGCTCCCCTATACAGCCAGGAGAAACCAAACAAAAACCCATGTTTTCATGGAGGTAAGATTTGTATGTGTAATTTGGAAAGGAGAGAGAGACAAAAATAAACAAGATATGTGTGTGACAGGTAAGGGCAGGGAAAAAAAGCCAGGAGAAAGAATAGGGAGGTGGTGCAAACTTTTCAGGCATTCCTGAGAATGTGGCATTTCAGCCACGACCTGGGGCCATGAGGCTGCAGCGGAGGATTGTGGGTGGAAGGTGGAGGAGGGAGGGATTGGTCCCAAGAAAGGCAAATGCCCGGGAGCTAGGGTGTGTTTGTCACCTCAAAATATGCCTTTTAGGTGTAAGGATTATATTGAGCTGTTTTTTTTTTTTTTTAAATAAATGTTTTTTTCCTTTTTAAGTTTATTTACTTTGAGAGAGACAGCACAAGTTGGGGGCGGGGGGAGGAATCAGAGAGAGAGAGGGAGAGAGAATCCCAAACAGGTTCTGCACTGTCAGCTCAGAGCCCAATGCGGGGCTTTAACTCACAAAACCGTGAGATCATGACCTGAACTGAGATCAAGAATCAGATGCTTAACCACGTGAGCCCCCCCAGGCGTCCCCTGAGTTAGTTATTTTTAAGAAAGTGCAGCCACAGGAGAAACTCTGAAAACTGAGTAAAAGCTACCCTTTTGTAAGAGACATACACATTCATAAGGGAACTCTGCATTTTGTAAGGGCGTCTCCCTGGAAGCCAGGATCTCCAAATCTTTAGAAACACTGATCAGTGGAGAACGAACCGACTTAATCTGCATAACAAACGATGCCCTTGCTTACGGTACTTTGCCTGAAAAACCTCCCATCACTGGCCTCCCTCCCCGTCCCCAACCCCCAACGTGGCTTTGGTCTTCAGCTGGAGAGGTATTTAAGGTGGTGGCTTGAGCCATTTGGGGACTTACTCCGTTTTCCTGGGTTTCTCCCAAGTATGCAGGAGGTACGCTTGTTATTATACTTGTTCGTTTTCCTCCTGTTAATCTTATTACGGGGATGTCTCTGCCAGGAATCTAGGAAGACAGAGGCTGTGAAAATTAGTGAAAGGAAATCTGTTTTGGATGGAGCCAGAGGCCAGCAGAGGGCGCTCGCGCCCAGCGCCCGGTTGCGCGGCCACAGCCGCAGAGGCCCAGCTGGCGGTTGGATCCTGCTTTCCGACCCCAGGCGGGGGCAGAACACCGTCCCCCCTCCGCCCCCGCAGCCCCCGCCAATCAAGAGCCGGTGTACTCTGAACCCTCGCTTTGCTCCAATGGACGTTTAGTTTACAACAAGCTTCCCCAGTCCGAGTCTTCCAGAAAAGAGTGTTCTTTTGTTGCAGGATTCTCGCACAGAGTCCCGACACCGAGGCTTTTCTTTCCAGGAAGCAGCTTTATTCGAGCCGGCACCGCTCAGTTGGGTTCGTACCCAAAGAACTGAGCGGCCCACATCACATGGCATCGTTTTTTTAATACATTTTCTATTTCTTTGTCTGCCATAAATGGTAACACACATAAACATGCAGTCTGATTAAGCTGTCTCCGTTTACAAGGCCATGGGGGATGTAGGCAGCTGGACCCATATCTAGGTGACCTTGAAGTCTTCTCTCCTCTCGTCTTCATTTTTTTCTTTCTCCTTAGGGAGGGGTTCCTACCACACTTTGTTCTCTAGATTTGCTCCTGGCCTTGGTGGCCCCAGATTGCAGGCCTCTGGCTGTTGCTAAGTGAACCCGTTTTTGCCGGTAAAAGCAACTGGCAGTTTTATTTTGAAGGTTAATGGGGGAAAACTATTTTTCCCCTCCTACCCCTGTGGCCGAAGGGAGGCCTCAGTGAAGGGGGTGAGGGAGAGCAGGTGGGAGACAGGCCGCAAGTAGAGGGAATTGGCGCCTGCCGCCCCACACGCGCCAGGTTAGCATATGGATCATTTTGAGCTGAGCTTGACAGAGGCAGAAAGAAACCTTCGCGGAGCTCCCATCTCTGACGAAACGCAGAGAAATCGGAGAAATGAGGACTACCGGAAATCCGTTCTCCGGCGGAATTTGATGGAAGGTCAGCACCAAGATAAGATGAGTCTGCACAAACAAACTTTACTAAAATGACCCTCGTCTAATATTAATTTCCCCGTACATTTCCATCCTGCAGTGTACCTCTCCTAGAAGCCGAACCCCTCTCTCCTCCGTCAGGTCATTTCTCTATAATTGTTCACCCTTCGTTGCAATGGAATATCAGCTGCCAAGTCAGACTGTTTCCTTGGCTTCTTTTCTGTGGAACCCCAAGCACATAAAGTTGAAAGTAAAACCTGTAGGACTTTCCTCCTGCTAATGTCTTTGGTCAGCTTAACTGACACATCCCAGGTACTAAAGCTAAGAGGGTAGAGGAAAAGTTTTGTCCTCCCCTAAGGAAGGGTGGGTCACTGTACAATTTGTCTTTTATGGTGGGTGAGATGGTTTGAATACAGGAGAGACATGATTGACCACGATACAAACAGGACAGAGCAGGGAGAGCAGTTGGGAGCATTTGCATTAATTTAGGTAAGAGATGCTGGTTGCCAGGGTCAGAGGGCAATGCAAGAGGTGGTAAGGTTCTGGGCATTGTCAAATGATAAAATTTCAGCCGAGTACATGTAATGATTTAATTGGTTTTGTTAAATAATTCATGAATTGGGCAGCATCCCATCTAGCAGGTAGAGGGGAGGTCCCCTGAACTAAATAAAAAGTTTTTTGTTTGTTTTTTCGATATTTACTTACTTCGGGGAGAGAGCAAGCAGGGGAAGGGCAGAGGGTCCATAACAGACCTGCGCTGACAGCTGTGAGCGGACCCAGGGCTCGAACTCAACATCAGGGAGCTCGTGACCTGAGCCGAAGTCAGACGCTCAACTGACTGAGCCGCCCAGGTGCCCCAATAAAAGTTTTTGAAGGCAGAGAGAGGAGAGAAACAAAGAAGGAAGGAAGGAAAGAGAAGGGAAGGAAGGGAGGGACGGAGGAAGGAAGGAATTGATTAGCAAGGAGTGCATTGTTGAGGCAAGGTCGCCCTCCTAAGGGCAAGTGGTCTATCAGTAAATTCCCTAGTTCTGATCAGAAAATTCCATGTTGACTGGTCAAAGGTTATATTCTTGGAAGGTGAAACTGCACTTGGGTTAGGGATTAAGTCTTGGTGTCCTGACTTGGGGCTTTAAGCTAATTGATGCCATTTGGGGCCTGGTGGTGGTGGTGGCGGTGGTGGTTTTTTAAGCAATCTAATTGCCTATTAAGTGGTTCATTGATCGGACAGCATCCTACCCAGCAAGCGGGGGGGGGGCTCTGGGGAGGTGGACAGGATGGGGGGCTTCTACAGGAAGGAGGGGGTGGGGCAACTAACTTATTGGCAAAAGAAGAGATTGTTTGGGGCAAGGTCACTTTCCCTTAGGGGACAAAGCAGAGGGTCCTGTCCTGCAAATTACCCCATTTTGCTTTGCGGGTTGGAGATGGAGATGACCTCACTGGTGGTTGCCAGAAAATTCCTGATTGACTGGGCAAGATTGCTTCTCCGCTTTAACGGCATATTTTGAAGAGACCTGACACTGTTTACTGATAGATTCCACATGGCCTGTAAGAGAGGAGAGTGAAAACTACTTCCAGTTTCCAGATACCCTTCCCTCACGACTGTGGGAGCCATTGGGAAGGGGACAGAATGGGCCACGTCAAAATATGCCACTTGGACACAATGATAGTTTGAGACACAGGCAGCGCACAAAGGTCCCTCTGAATCTGCTTCTCCCCGTGAACAAGGAGACAGGTGTCCCATGTGACAGGTGCCCGCCCTGTATCAGAAGCGCGAAGGCGTCCTTATCACCGGAAACAGGGCGCTTAAGGCTGTAAAAAGAAAACCACAGTGAAGGATAGCAGAATAATCCATCCCCAAATAAACAGAGTTTTTTTTTTGTTTTTTTTTTTTGAGAAAAAGCAGACCCAGTAGCTCTAAGAGCAAAGAAGTTACCCTTTGGTGAAGGCAACTTACATTTGTAAGAGAAGTCTCCATTTGTAAGGCTGACTCCCTCTCACCCCCAGAAGAGAGTGGGGAGAGTGGTGACTAAGTCACAGCAAACTCCGTGGGGAAGGCAGCAGGTTAAATCTGTACAGCCGCCTTCCTGTGCTGCCCGTCATCTCCCTCCCTCACACCCTATCTTTGTTTTGTCTTTAGCCGAAGATGGTATTTGGGGGGTGGCCCGGGCCATTCCAGGGAGATTTCCCAGGATGGTCTCCTGTGTGTAGGTACCTGTTACGAAACCTGTTCTTTCCTTGTCCGTCTGTTTGATGCGGGCGGTGGTCCTCAGCCACGAAGAACGAAGGGTGGAGGGAAAGTTATTTTTTCTCCCCTACAGAGTCTTCATCAATAGGGAAGATGAATACATAATAACTATTAATAATTATTAACTAATAATTAATCATGTGACATGTTTCCTATCTTTGTCTTGTCAGTGATTCACAAATGTACTGTTTCTTTGCCTGAAAGGCATAAAAGCTGCCTGCTTTGGTCACTTATTTGAGTTTTATATTTTTATGGGGTTCCTGTATGTATAAAATTAAAATTTTTTCCTCCCATGAGTCTGTCATATGTCAGCCTAATTACGAGGCCAGCCACAGACCCGGTGAGGTACGGAGGGAAGTGAACCCCCACCCACACCGGCATCGTGGCTCGTGCTTAGGACAAAGAGGAGCCGTCTCTCAGGTCCGCAGGGGAAGTTCTTGCTTTCAAGGTGACTAGGTCAACATGAGCATGTGCCCATTTGGACCAAAGACAGCATAGCCAGGGGTGATGAGGGAGCGTGGGGCAAGCTGAGTGTGATGGAGTTTCGGGGTGCTGGGGGCACGTGGGGTCCAGAACCCATGGCCAAAAGAGAATTCTTGAAGACATCTTTGGTGTAAAAAGGTGATTTTATTAAAGCACAGGGACAGGACCCGTGGGCGGGAAGAGCCGCACTGGGGTTGCGGGGGGTGGGGTGTGACTGTTTTATTGAGTTGGGGGAGACAGAGTCAAGAGGGGTTTCCTAGGAGACCTTCACATGCTCAGGGCTCACTGGAGGCCCAGCTACGGTCAAGCTAAGGTGGTTTTCCCTCTAGCAAAGCGTTAGCATGAAGATGATAGGGAGTTCTGGGACTTCAGGCTATTGATGGGATTACCTTTTTCTGGTTAACTGGTGATTTATCAGTTTAACCATTTGTGGGTTTGTTTTTGTTTTTTTGTTTTTTGGGTTTTTTTTTGTCCTTTCTTGTTTTGGAGTAGCTGAGAGTGTCCAAGGAGTACCATACATGTCCTACCTGGGGTGGGGTGGGGGGTGCTGTTAGCCTGCACTCTGCCCTCAGCTTGCCCCTCACTCTCTCATCAAGGGGGTATCTCATCAAGGGCATATCTATACTCGGTTGCACATGATCTCTTTTGCCCCCTGCCCCCAATCCAAGCTGAGCCCCTACGCAGGAAGCCTGGAGAGGGTAGGGGGGGAATGAATGAATGGGCAAGATGTTCCTTAAGAAGGACCCCCTTCCAGGTAAAGAGAGAGTCCCGGGGGCTCAGCCCAGGCCCATACTCGAGCTCAATCGCAAGTTTATGTGAGTGTGCACAGGCTTCCAGGGAGATGTTCCTATGTCTCACCGCGTTCCCACGGGGGGGGGGGGCGGGGGCTGCGAAACTACGTGTTAAGGACCTCCCACCCTAGACTTTACAGAGAGGTGGTCAGGAACAGTAAACAGGACTCTTAGCTTTGAGCAACCGTGAGCTTTTAAAGGTGTGTTTACCTTGTGAGTTAGGTTTGTACCGAATCTCCCTGAAAAAGGAAAAGAGTGCAGGAAAATCTGCTTCAGAGGAGAATTTCGGCAGCTGTCTTTGTGTCCCGTGATTCTGAGCCTATTTACAACTCTGTAAACTGTCGGTAACTGGTAGCAATGGAAAAGTGATGGGAAAATGGAATTGTCTCATGACGGGACATTTCCTCCTCCCCAGTCCGCGCCCCCTGCCCACTCCCACCGCGGAAAAGCCGGTTGTGACCCCTCTGACACATGCGTGTCACTATCCCTCATCTGTAAATGGCATCCCTGTAAGGCCACAAGTCTAAACGTCTAAACCAAACTGACTCCATGACAGGCTTTAAGTTTCCCCTCTGAACTAGAAGGCCTGAGTTTCAGCTTCCCCGAAACTTTTAGGCAGTTACACATTGCCCAAGGCAGGAGAAACCACCCTTGCAGCACCCAATCCGGAAACGCCAGCGACCACCCTCCACATTGTTAAGGGAGAGGCCTGGAGACAGAAACTATCGATAGGACCCTGTTACCTGATGTTAAAGTTAACCCGTCAGTCGCCGAACAAGACCCTAGGCTCGCTCTGTGATTGGTTGAATTTAAAGGTACTCTAAACATTGTAATTGGATCCCGCCAAAAGTAACGAATATTCTAGACAATGTGTATGGTCAAACCCGCTGTCAATGATGTTGAATAATTATGATTGGATCACTGTTCCCATGTCACAACTTCTGTAACTCCCCCGTCACAAACTACATAAAAACCCTATTCTGCCCTTGTTGGGGGCTCTCAGCAGGATCCACGGAGCTGGTGAGGTCTGGGAGCCCGAGCTCGAGCCCGTAATAAAGCCCTTTGCCTTTGCATGCGTGACGCGGTCTCCCCGGTGGTCTCTGGTCGGTGAGGACACTGCGATCTGGGTCTAACATCCCTTCTTTGACTTCTCGGAACCGGTAATAACCGCTCATCAGTTATCTCAGAAAGGAGATAAATGAAATCTTTTTCAAAAAAACCTTTTCAAAATTTTTATATCCGTATGAGAGTTATGATTGTACCTGGTCTTTTTGTTTGTTTTTTGGTTTTTGGAAATTACGCTTCATTGAGACCTCTGTGCCCTAGACACTAAAGGGGTTTCCATGGCAACCGAAGGACGCCTCAGCCCCGCCCTGCTTTTCTCCCCGACGGCCAGCAGATGGCGCCAACGGGCCATAACCCCTGCGTCCAGGGCCCCGACCTCGCTGCCAGAGGTCGCACTGTGGTCAGGTCCCCTCCCTAAGGAAGGAAAAAAAAAAAAAATCTCAAGGCGACCTGGCTATATGTATGTGACGACATCCCTCACGACCCTGTAACATGAGACCACGCTAATCAGACTGCATGTTAGTGTGTTACCATATATGGGAGACAAAGAAGTAAGAAATATATTTAAAAAACACGCCACGTGGTGTTCGGGGCTCAGTTCTTTGGGTACGAACCCAACTGAGCGATGCCGGCTGGAAAAAAGTTGCTTCCTGGAAAGAAAAGCCTCGGTGTCACACTCTCTGTGCAAGAATCCTGCTAGATGTCATGCCGCCGCCGCCAGGCCGGCTTCCGGGTCGCAGAACTTGCAACGAACGTGAGGTTTTCCTGAAAAGAGGGGGAAAGGGGCATCACTAGGTTCTGGTCGATAAGAACAGAACACAAGCTGAGGCGAAAAGTGCTCGCTTGTCGGGACCAGGGCGCAGCAGCCATTTCCAGGCCTGGCGGTGGCGGCGCGTCGTGGGGCATTGGTGGTTCAGTGGTAGAATTCTCGCCTGCCACGCGGGAGGCCCGGGTTCGATTCCCGGCCAATGCACGGGCTCGTGGAGCCATCGCTTTTCCGATCCTTTCGAATAATTTTTAAATCGCTCCGGTGCGTGCAGACGTAGGATGCCTCCCACGCTGGCCTTGGGGGGCTTCTCGTAGCCGGTGGGGCTGCGGGGTGCACACGAGCTTCCGCTCGGTTCAGCGAGGCAGGCGGGGCAGGCTGTGTTCCCGACGGGATCATCGAATGTTTTGCTTTCAAAATATTTGGGGTCAGTGTATTCTGAGCTCATTGTCCTCTTCGAAGCATGAATAATAAGTGGGCTTTGAGGGGGGAGAAAAGCCCCAAATATCTTAGAGAAAGAATAGAAAAAGCAGCAGCCTTTGGAGGGAAATAGAATAAAAGACTTACCTAAAGAAGCTTGGCCGTGCTGAGCAGAGTGGCGCAGCGGAAGCGTGCTGGGCCCATAACCCAGAGGTCGATGGATCGAAACCATCCTCTGCTAGGCGGCCTTTTTTTTTTTTCTTCCAAAAAAAGATGCATCGAGAACATAGTTTCTCCTCAGTCTCTAATGAAAGCCTTGGCAAGTCTTGGCAGGGGAAGTATTTTGGAGACAATAATCCACGAATCAGAAAGCTTCTAATTAAGCAAAGTCGGGTGCCCCGGTCGGAGAGCAGGGATTCAATTTTAACCCATCAGCTGAAAGGTCACATCTCTACCTACTACTGTGTGGTAAGACTATAAGACCGTAGGTTTAGATTTCAAAAGAACCGTAAAGAGCTATTTTCAGTTTTGGAAATTTACTTAAGGACAGTTTGGAGTATTTAAAATGACAGCTTTCCCAACAGTCTCTCCCCGCTTCCTGTCTTCCACCTGCACCCCCTCCGTTTTCCTCCTTAGCATATGGTATGCGGTGTATTTTATAGTATATATTTTCTTTCCCCTGGGATGTAAATTCACAAGAAGGGAGATTTTTTTGGTCTGTTTTGGTGATTTGGTAAGTTCGGGAAAAGTGAAAAGCTACAGTTTCTAATATACCAAACACCAATATTGGATATTTTTTTTCACCTTCTCTTACCTTTTAAAAAATTATGAAAGGATACAAAAATGACCACGCAAAATCGACCTATTATTTAACATGTGGCACATTCACTAGAAATCTCTTTTATATTAAAGAACAAAAGCGCACCTGGAACGGCAGCATCCTAACTGCATCCCCGGCACCGCCCTCTATCTCAGGGCAGCACTACGTGAATTCGACGTGCATATCTCCCAGGTTTTTAATAAATAAATTTTATTTACAAAGAGTCTGGGAACAGATCCTACAGGAAGGCTTTTATTGAAAGAGCACAATACTTATTTTAAAAGATGAGACAATCTGGTAAAATAGCCAGAAAGGAGTGGCGGTTGCCGCTGGGGTGAGTGGTGGATGGGACTCAAGCCTTCGGATTCCTCAGAGTGCTGGTCTTCGGTCACAGTCCTCACTGCATGGCTTTTAATGCGGACGCCGGAGTTTCCAAACCGCAGAGTTTCCTCGTGTGGAGCCCGATTCCTCTTGCAGAGCTGGGTGTCCACTCGACGGGCTTTGGGGGAGGACGTGGAGGCTGAGAGCAGCTCGCTCCTCCCCACCTTCCTTTCCACGTTCATCACCTGGAATCATTTAGATTTTATTAATATCTACAACTGTAATTCCATCTCTATCGAGTTGTTAAATAGCCTAACCATTCGAAGGTGATCAAAGATGCACCCTCCACGGGTCACATAACCTGCTGGAGGCTGCCACAGTGTGACAGTGAAAGGCCACCCCGGTGTCCCCTCCATCCACCTCCAAGTAGTTGGTAATTTATTCTGACAGCTCATAACCCTTTTATTAGTACTCCCCTTTCCCGTCTTACTTCTCCACGCCCACATCCCACTCTCAGGCCTGCTTTCATCAGCAGGTACCAAATAGTGGGATACCAGCACCTACCCTTGAAAAACATCCTTTTCAGTGCGGATGAGACAAAGCCCCTTCTCTGCTATGGAGAGGAATCGATCCTGTAAGGCTTCGTCAACGGACTAACGTTTCCGATGAAGGATTTTCAAAGACCTCGAATTCAGATTATTCCTATCACCTGAGAAAGTAACATTTAAATGCTAAGCCTGCCAATGATTGTCTTTCTCTTTACCAGTGTATTGCCCCAGTAATAAGATGCTAATTCGAACCTGCATGTCGCCTCAAGATCTTTACCTTTGTGATATTTCTTTGCTCAGAAGACAATTTGGTTCTTATTTCTCCCAAAGCATGAAGGTAAAGTAAAATAAAAAATAACATAAGATCAATGATTCACTAGATAGTTGAATTAAACAGAATGTGTGAGTGTGTCTCATTTAAACGGACAGCAGGAAATAAGAGACTAAAAGAGAAGGCCAAGCTGGGTTCGGGACCAAGGGTGAGCCATTTATAGAAAGGGAGAGATGGAGCTCAGTTTAAGATTCGTGTGGCTCCTTCAGTCTTTCCTTTCGTTCCTCCTAAGACAGGAGAGATGGGGACAATCACTAAGGAAAAGACTGGACCAAAGAGAGTAGATAAAGGAGAATATATCACAATAAGACAAATGTAACATAATCAGATATGAATGGGTTTATTTAACCAGGTAACTATTAAACCCACAATAAACAACTCCGCTGTTCACTTTTATTTCATTGCTGAGAGCAAGCTTAAAGAATTAAAATTTTTTCTTTTAGCTCACTTCTTTATCAGTGTGTTTAATTGGCGAACAGTGGCTGTTGAAAGCCTGCGGTGTGCATGACCCCGTGCTCTGCCCAGACCTTTCAGGTGAGGCTCGGATTCCTTTCCGTGGAGGACTTAGGAGGCTGGGGAGACCTGGGCACTGGAGCTGGGCTTTGGTGGCGGTGAGTGTATGGGACAGCTTGTCACGGGTACAGGAGTCTCTGTGAACGACCAGAGATCCCCAACTGTGAGCTTAAGGGTTTGGTGAAGCGTGCAGATGTTACACATGTTTTATTAGTTGCCTATATTGAAATTTAGAATATTCAATATTCGAATGCGTATCCTCTCGAAATTTGGAAAGCCCGCTGTCCAGGGCTCGCGGCCCCGCAGGGCGACAAGCAGGGAAAGTCCGCCGCGTGGGCCTCCTGACCTTCAGGTCCGCCACCCCCGCCGGTCCCATCACGTGCAGCCGCTGGCTGGCATTATAGCAACAATAAGAGAACAGTGAGATGCGCCATTAAAACCGGGAAAGTGACATTTGGGGTGAAAAGTCCATGTGCTTCGAGAAAAAGAGCAAAGACCTCATTTTTGTGTGCAGGTGAGGCAAGGTTTCTAACTTTCCGCCCGTTTTGCTCTTATGGGCCGGGACTCTGAGCATTGGATCCTCTGGTGCAGGAACAGCACAGCACAAGTGTCTTGCTAGTGGCACTTTAAGCCAAGTGTAGACACTTTTTATGAAAGACAATTGGACTGGAAGGTTGACAGCAAAGCATGGAAAATGGCTTTATGTGCTGTAATGGATTGAATCGTGTTCTCTCCAAGTTCATATATTTGAGCCGCAACCGCAGCGTGACCGTATCTGGACACACGGCCTTTAAGAGGAAATTAAGGTTGGATCAAGTCATAAGGAGGGTCCTGACCCAGTAGGACTGATGCCTGACAAGGACGCTGCCCACGCAGAAAACAGCCCCCATGGGACACGGCTGGAAGCGAGGGCTACCCCGCCCACACCTTGATCTTGGACTCGTGGCCCCCAGATCTGTGAGAAAATAAATACATGTTGTTGAAACCACACAATAAATGGTACTCTGTTGTGGCAACACCGAACTACTGCAAGCATTTTAACAGAACGTTTGGCCTTGATTGGGCAGAAGTGTCAATGGAGGAACACGAGACAGAAAGATCTAGAAAGAAAATGTCTACCTGCAAAGAGGGCAAGAGTCAGATTTGGGGGAAACAGGCATATTTAAAAGGGCGGAGGGACCTGCGAAATGACCAGGGTTACCAAGTTCATACTGTGACCCCTTCGTGGTGGAAAAAGTGCATCTTAGTTACTTGTAGTCATATTGCCGACTCCTGACCTGTCTTCAGAGAGCAGCCCTGCAAAATCAGAGGCTTGAGTGTCCTGTCCGGTGATTACAGGACACAGAGCGCTTGTTACTTTGAGGACTAGAAATAGAGAGTGCAGGGCTCTATTACTTTAAAATTTATTTTAGGGTGCAGATAATTTTCTTTTTTTTTTTTTTTTGACAGTTTTAACACGACAGCAATACTCACCAGGACTTCCTATCATGCGCAGGAGTGACTGTTGAGGAAACTCACTAAATCGGTTAAAGGGGACAGAAATACTAACTCTACCTATCCCCTTAATGGTTGTCCTTGGGAAGCCCTGGACCTGCTTCCACTTTCTTGCCACCAGACGGCAGAAGAGGACAAGGCGACCTAACGCTGCACTGTAAGGGCCTCCAAGGATGGAGGGAAAACTAGTCTCGGAAATAGAGCAAAGAAAAAAAAAAGTGAGGAATATGATGTCGCTGAGCTCAGAAACATGGCGAAATTAGGGAGCTGCTCTCCAGGAAGCAGGTCAGCTATCGTTGGGCTCTGCAACCAATCCCCAAGGCTTAAGGGCGGGGCCTCCACTGGCAAAGTAACCAAAGGCGAATTTGGGCAGCTGTGGCAGAGGACAAAGCTTAAAGCCTCTTCCCAAAGGGCGTCAAAGAAACCACACTAAAGTTACAGGCCAATAAGCCAACATGCTCCCCCAACCGCCCGTGTGGACGACTTACACCCTACCCTTCCCCCCGGTTGTTTTCATAACTGTCCGAACCCAGCCCCAAACACGTCTAAAGGAAACGAGACAGACGAAATAGGCCAGCTGCTTTCTGGGAAAATGTTGGTGGCTCTGAAAAGAGCCTTTGGGGTTGGGTAGCAAGACGCTTACTTGGCAAGTTCACTTGGAGCTGGTGTACTTGGTGACGGCCTTGGTGCCCTCGGACACGGCGTGCTTGGCCAGCTCGCCGGGCAGCAGCATGCGCACGGCCGTCTGGATCTCCCGGGACGTGATGGTTGAGCGCTTGTTGTAATGCGCCAGGCGTGATGCCTCGCCTGCGATGCGCTCGAAGATGTCGTTGACGAACGAGTTCATGATGCCCATGGCCTTGGACGAGATGCCCGTGTCGGGGTGCACCTGCTTCAGCACCTTGTACACGTACACCGAGTAGCTCTCCTTGCGGCTGCGCTTGCGCTTCTTGCCGTCCTTCTTCTGCGCCTTGGTCACCGCCTTCTTGGAGCCCTTCTTCGGGGCGGGGGCGGACTTGGCGGGCTCGGGCATGGTCGGGAGGACACCGGTCGCGCTGGAGACAGACAGCGGAAGACAAATAGTAGCCGCAAAGCGCGGCTTGCCCTTTTTATATAGAAGCCCTTATGCAAATAAGGTGTAAGTTACAGCCCTAGGTCTCATTGGTGACTATTCAAATGACATCAATAATCAGCTCTGCCCAATCACGACGCAAGGATCGCAAAGCTGCATTCTCATTGGATAAACTAAAGCCACAACCCTAACCAATGCCAAGTCTCTTTTTTCGCGCCCAATAAGGGTTATAAAAAGTGCTGGTCTCGTACCCGTTTTACTAGTTACGCTTAGAGAACCCAGTTTCGTGATGTCGGGACGCGGGAAGCATGGCGGCAAGGCGCGCGCCAAGGCCAAGACGCGCTCGTCGCGGGCCGGGCTGCAGTTCCCGGTGGGCCGCGTGCACCGCCTGCTGCGCAAGGGCAACTACGCCGAGCGGGTCGGGGCCGGCGCGCCCGTGTACCTGGCGGCCGTGCTCGAGTACCTGACGGCCGAGATCCTGGAGCTGGCGGGCAACGCGGCGCGCGACAACAAGAAGACGCGCATCATCCCGCGCCACCTGCAGCTGGCCATCCGCAACGACGAGGAGCTCAACAAGCTGCTGGGCCGCGTCACCATCGCGCAGGGCGGCGTCCTGCCCAACATCCAGGCCGTGCTGCTGCCCAAGAAGACCGAGAGCCACCACAAGGCCAAGGGCAAGTAAGGCCGAAATTAATAACTTCACTAAGACCAAAGGCTCTTTTCAGAGCCACCCACCATTTCTGTGGAAGAACTGAACACGCACTTTTACTGAACCCTACGAGTAACCTGAAGTTGAGTAACAACGCGGTCATCTTTGATATACTCAGTACCATTTGATTAATCTGTGGCTTGCTCCATCAGAAGACCATTAAAACTCCTCATTGTCCCCTTCCCCCTCAGAACACTGTTCTGGGTAATTAAAAAGTAAATTTCTATCGTTCCAGCAAATACATTAAACATTAAGCCTATTTTGTTTTTACACCTCACCCCGTCCCCGTGTTTGTCATTAGGAGACCTGGTGGTCCATTGGTCAATTAAAAGCTTCCAAACATTTTCAGAATTACTCCTATGTGAAAGTTCTAATTACTGGCCACTAAATGTCACCATGCCACACCCTGCTGATTAAATTAACGCAGGATCTGCGGGTTAACCCAGTTAGCTCCTTGATTTCATCAGAATCGGTTAATGAAGGTGTCAGATAACTACTCGTTATTCACTCTAACATACCCAGCGCCCGTCCCCACACCACGCAGAGCAGAGTCTGGGTGTTCCCAGGAGCCAGTGTTCCTGTAAAACCTTTGTTCCAGGTCTTGGTACCGTCATGAAACAGTATCTGCACTGCTTATGCAATGCATCTGAACACTGCAGTTATGAAACAGAACTTATTTAGTGAGAAACTAACGACACATTATTCCGGTGTGATCCCCCCTCCCTTTCGAGGAGGAAGAAGCTGAAATAATGCATTTTTTAAAAGTTACTTTAGGCGCTGACTTCCACAGATTCCAGATCCGAGCCTGCTTCACTAGTGGAATCTTAACGTTGGAGCACAGCGATGATTGCGTTCCTGTAACAGTAGAAAATAAAATCAGTAGCCTGGAAAACAAGACTGTGACAGAGATCTTAGGACCCAAATGACTATTGGAGGAGGAACCAATCAGGTTACTCCCGCGACAGTTCTGGCCAATCAGGACCATATCATCAGTATAAAGCCTGGCGCCGGCGCCAACTCTCCAGTCGCTGGTTTTCAAAACGCAGGTTTCTGGCCATGGCTCGCACGAAGCAGACGGCGCGCAAGTCGACGGGCGGCAAGGCCCCGCGCAAGCAGCTGGCCACCAAGGCGGCCCGCAAGAGCGCGCCGGCCACGGGCGGCGTCAAGAAGCCGCACCGCTACCGGCCCGGCACGGTGGCCCTGCGCGAGATCCGCCGCTACCAGAAGTCCACCGAGCTGCTCATCCGCAAGCTGCCGTTCCAGCGGCTGGTGCGCGAGATCGCGCAGGACTTCAAGACCGACCTGCGCTTCCAGAGCTCGGCCGTCATGGCGCTGCAGGAGGCGTGCGAGGCCTACCTCGTGGGGCTCTTCGAGGACACCAACCTGTGCGCCATCCACGCCAAGCGCGTCACCATCATGCCCAAGGACATCCAGCTGGCGCGCCGCATCCGCGGGGAGCGGGCGTAGACTGTCCCCCCGACGCTGGTCGGGGCGCCCGCGCTTTCTCCCTCCCAAAGGCTCTTTTCAGAGCCACTTCCGTTTTCACCGAGAGCAGCTGTTGTACTACTGGGCTGGTGTGTGTTGAAAGTGCAGTTAGCGGAAGACCCCGGGAAATGGAGACTGCGTATCACAGTGTTCCTCCTGCAGCCAGACGGTCTCTTAATGCAAAATATGTGCTTGGTTGCTGAGGCCTCGCCTGCCTGACTGTCTTCCATTAGCTACTCAAGCAGTTCCTGAAGACGCTGCTCATCGAAAGGCTCTCTAGAGACAAAGTTGCCATTTGGCCCCATGAGCGACCCAGATGTAAAAATAGAAAGGAACTTTGCTGTGTAAAGCCAGATTCAGCATAGATCCGTATTTCCGGCCCCCTTGCCTCACGCACCGGGAGTCCGAGTTCGGTGGAACTGTTCTCCGGTGTATCCGCAGCACGCGGGACGGCCCCTTACCTTGCGCGTTGAACTTGTTCCCAGGAGGTGGGGGGTGCTTCTAGGTTAAAATTCGGCAATGCCTCTGTTTTGCCTACAAGCTAGCAGGCTGCAGGCCTCACATTTTCCTGATACTCCATTTCTTGTACACAACTCCAAAAAAGAGCAAAAAAGCTACAATTTGGCCGAGGCCGTAGCTCTGTTGGCCAAACAAATGAGCTGGTGTGCAGACCATTCTTCTCCTGGCCTTTCTCATTGTTTAGCACAAACATCTGGTTACTATAGGGTAAAGCTCAGGAATGTTTACTCCACACGCACTCTTAAGATTCGATGCTGTACAGGCAGCATCCTGGCCCTCGGGTCCCCATCTCTAGCTTCCGGGAGCCTGACCCCCGTGCGCCAGGAGCGCACCACAGGCAGCCTGACGCCCGAGGCCTGGAGGCCAGCCGCCTGAGAAAGGGCAACCTCCCTGGGGTAGATGCCAGTGTGGGACCACTTGGGGAGGAAATAACCCTTACCCACGGGAGGGCTTTCTTCTTACCATTGTCCCTCACGTGACAATACCCTCTTATGAAACGCTCCAGAACTGTTCCCCTCAAACCCGTGTGAGTCAAATGAGTTTTTGCCCCGCTTTGATCTCCACACGGAACATACATGTCATGAGGCCAAAGAGTTTTTTCACTGTTTCCTGTCCTATCCTGGGAATAGTAAAAGCCTGACACACGGCAGGTGCTCATTAAATTCCCATTGAGTGAATGTACTGTGAATTTGCTATCTTTTCCACCCATGAGAGCCGTCAGCCCTAGGCCGTCACTGAGGCCTCCCGCCTCCTGCATTACGCCTGTGAGCCTGCATGCTTTGCATCACGACTATTTTGATTCCCATGGGGAGTAGATAAAACGCTGACAATCATAGAAAGCTTGACAGTGTCCAGAAGTATCTTTACGTATCTTTTTGGATGTGAACCTGACTGTAGCTGGGGCTTAGACAGGGCCTATCACTAACTACTCCCTCACTAGCTCCAGACAAGTTTATCTTTTCCAAAAGTACCCAAGTATTAGGGGACAAAGCTGGTGGATCTGTTTAAGATTCTTTCAATAAACCCTAGGAGGGAAGAAGATCTGGATGAGCCTCCATTGGCTGTAGGGAAATAAAGGAGAATTAGACTTTTTTAATGTTTTATTTATTTCTGAGAGAGAGAGAGAGAGAGAGAGAGCAGGGGAGGGTCAGAGAGAGAGGGAGACACAGAATCTGAAACAGGCTCCAGGCTCTATGCTGGCTGTCAGCACAGAGCCCGACGTGGGTCTCGAACCCATGAACTGTGAGATCATGACCTGAGCTGAAGTCAGACGCTTAATCGACTGAGCCACTCAGGCACCTCGAGAATTAGTTTTAAAAAAAGAAGAAAAAAAAAAAAGCTAGGGGTAAGAAAGCCTAGTCTCCTTAAAGCAAAAAGGCTCAGGGTCAGACAGAAGTTAGGCTGTTTGGGTAACTTCCAGATCCCAGGACATCTGCTGGGATCGGGGCGGGGTTGGGTTGGGGTATGTGGAACAGTGAGGATATATTCTGTTGGAAGACTAAGTCTGGGCATAGTAAAGGTGGTTTTAGGACAAAATTCTGATACTCTTACCTTCAAAAATGGAGCCTAATTCTTCTCCCTTTGAGTTTGGACCAGATTTAGGGACTGGCTTCTAGTGAATGGGATAAAGCAAATGGATGGAGTCGAAGTGGAGAGCTATTTGGAGACTAGGTCACAGAGGGTTGTTTCCTGCTTGCTCTCTCTCCGGTCACTTGCCCGGGGACACTGACTGCCGTGCGCAGCACGCAGGCAGCCCACGGAACTGCTGCTTCTCCAACAGTCTAAGAGCAACCCTCAACAGCCATGGGAGTGAACCGTCTCCAGCCCCGGTCAGGCCTCAGTGGCCAGGCCTCTGTGGACAGCTTGACTCTTCTTGAGAGACCCTCAGCCAGACCGCCCAGCTACACCACTGTTTTCTGACCTTCAGAAGCTGTGTGAAATAATAAATTTGTTCTTAATTTGTAATAAATTTGTTTTGGGGATAATTCATCACACAACAGAGAATAATTCATGCAATGGAAAGAAAACACCAGCAGGACTTAGTGGTCACCCAGTGGGCTCCATGAGTCTAGACTAAATGACCACATCCCACGGTGCTGCACCTTAGCCACGGCCCAGTTAGCAGCGGGTTTTCCTTTGCTGCTGTCCAGGGGCTGGAGACCAGCTCTGTGCCCCTGAGGATTCAGCAAGGTGAAGCCTTTGGCTCCTCAGGTAGGGCCGCGTTGACGGTTATGTACCTGATATGGTCACCCCCAGCTGCAGGCTTTAGAGGGCGTGGGGAGTCCTCGCTCACTCTCAGTAGCACTTTCTCCCTCTCTTTTTGGAAAACTACCTGCTGAAGGTTCCATCTCTCTCTCTCTTTTTAAAATTTATTTATTTACTTAAGTGATTTCTACACCCAACGTGGAGCTTGAATTCATGACCCGGAGATTAAGAGCTGCATGCTCCAGGAACTCAGCCAGCCAGGCACCCCCAGAAATACCATTTCTAATGGTCAGATATACTTCTTTTTATTTTTTTTATTTTTTTAATTTTATTTCTAGGAGAGAGAGAGAGAGACAGAGTGAGCAGGGGAGGGTCAGAGAGAGAGGGAGACACAGACTCTGAAATAGGTTCCAGGCTCTGAGCTGGCAGTCAGCACAGAGCCCGACGTGGGGCTCGAACCCACGAACCATGAGATCATGACCTAAGCGAAAGTCGGACGCTTAACCGACTTAGCCACCCAGGCGCCCCCAGATATACTGTTGCAGGATTCTCACTCAGAGAGTCGTGACACTGAGACTTTTCTTTCCAGGAAGCAACTTTATTCATGCCGGCACCGCTCAGTTGGGTTTGTACCCAAAAGAACTGAGCGGCCCACATCACATGGCATCGTTTTTTTTTAAATACATTTTCTATTTCTTTGTCTCCCATATATGGTAACACACGTAAACATGCAGTCTGATTAAGTTGTTTCAATTTACAGAAACATGGGGGATGTAGGCAGCTGGACTCATATCTAGGAGACTTTGAAGTCTTCTCTTCTCTTCTTCATTTTTTTTCTTTCTCCTTAGGGAGGGGTTCTTACCACAATACTTCTTAAATAAACCATTACCAATTATTATTCTGTGACTCTTTTTCCAGATCCCACACCAGTACAGACTAGCAAACACATAGATTATAAGTTATTTAAAATTTTTTTGTTAATATGGTATTTATTTTTCAGAGAGAGAGAGAAGCATGTGCAGGGGAGGGACAGAGAGAGAAAGACAGAATCTGAAGCAGGCTCCAGGCTCTGAGTCGTCAGCACAGAGGCCAGTGCAGAGCTCAAACCCAGATCAAGTAGGACACTTAACTGACTGAGCCACCCAGGTGACCCAAACTATAAGTTATCTTAGATGTCATTTTCCTTAATGATGAAACGGATACTTGATTTCTTCAAGAAATTGCTTTAAAGATAAATGTGGTTATATATGAGACCGTAGGAGAGTACCCCAGAACACATAGTAGGTGCACAGTAATACTCAGTAAATCTAACTTCATCTCTGAATCCTGGTGTGTGTGTCTCTTGTAACACTGAGGAAATACACCCACATCCCCTGATAAGACTACATTCAGGAGTCATCACTCTTGTCATTGGTTGATATTTGGAAAACAATCTAATTTGATCAGAAACACATTAGCGACTCATAAAAAAGATTTCATTTGTGCTAATGGCCAATCTTACTACTTTGAAGGTTTCTCTTAGTTTCTGTCTCACAAGGTGGAATTCTCCAGACTTGTCTTCCAGCTCTGGACAGTACTTGTTGCTCAGGAACACCTATGTGTAGGAGGCAGGGAAGATGTTGAGATAATTAGATAAGAACAAACAGATGTTTTTTGGGGAAAAAATCTGATTTTAAATGGAGACAGTTGAATGGCTAACAATTTTATGAAGAATTTGCATACTTCACTAGGTAATCATATAAATGCAAATTAAAATAACGAAATACTGGATAAAATCACATGCTGCACACGAGGTGAAGAAACTTACTTTCCTGTGGTGGTTTTACTGATGGTTTTACACAACACATTTTGAAGAACTGTCTAATTTACTTTGTAGTAGCGGGTATGCCCAGGTCTATGGCCCAAGGAAATTCTCCCACAGACCCATAAAAGGACAGATCAAGAACACTCATCAAAGTGCAATTTGTGAAAGCAAAAGGGTAGAGATAAATTAAGGGCATGAGTAAGTAAAGTATAGTGCCTGCATTCCGAGAAATGCTCTTTCTTCTAAGATCAAGAAACAAGTAACTGGTAAAAAGAAGAGCTGAACCAAAGACTCAACCCTGCTACTGTCATTCAGTTCACGCCTGGACACTTGGGCCATGATCGTCAACAGAATTTTCTGATTTACTTACAAATAACCTGGAATAACCACCAAAACCAAAGGCACCAAATCTGAGTGCTTTTTTTTTTTTCCTTTTTCTTTCTTTATTAAAATTCAAGTTAGTTAACATACAGTGTACTCTTGGCTTCAGGAGTAGAACCCAGTGATTCATCACTTACATACAACACCCAACGCTCACCGCCAGGGCCCTCCTCAATGCCCATCCCCCCCACGTCCCCTTCAGTTTGTTCTGTGTTTAAGAGTCTCTTACAGTTTGCTTCCCTCTCTGTTTTTTATCTTGTTTCCTCCTCTTCCCCTATGTTCATCTAAGTCTTGAATACTTTTCAAACATGATTTACAGGACACCAGTGTCTCTGTTCCGGTTGTTAAAACAGAAAACCAGAGGCGGGGCTTACAAACAGCAGAAATGTATTTCTCAGAGTTCTGGAGACTGGGAAGCCAGAGACAAAGGCTTTGTCAAATTCAGTGTCTAGCGAGAACTTACTTCCTGGATCACAGATGGTCCTGTACGGTGGAAGACACAGTGGCTCACTGGGGTCTCTTTTACAGAGGCACTAACAGCATTCGGGAGGGCCCTGCACTTACGACTTCAGCACCTGTCGATACCTCCACTTCCAAGGAGCATCACATCACGGATGAAGTTTCAACGTATGAATTCTGAATGGACACAAACCTTCAGTCTATAGCAACCAGTTCATTTGCAAAGAGCAGAAGTTTAGGAACTGTGTTCTTAGCCTCTCCCCAGGAGAGCTGGGGGGCCGCTACACCCTGGCCCTCAGCCTCTCCGTGCTTCTTGTTTTCTCAGTAGCCAACTCTAGAGATACTAGAAAGGTAAGATGAACAAAACTTCCTGGCAACATTGCTTGATAGATTTCAGACATGAAAACTAGCTTAATTAAGAGAAGCTTAGAAAACAAACAAGGCAGCAATGTCCAGTGTGAAATACCTCCTATATTGGAGAATACATTTGAGTCTTCAGAACAAAGCAAAGGTTGCCACTGATTAAATAGTTTTGAAAATCACTTTTCCAGCCATTAGTGGACAAGAAAATGACACAGGACCCTAGGATACTGGGTGGGGTAAGACGAAGAGAGGAGGAAGCCAAGGTTGGTGCAGTGCACTCTGCTCAAACTTCTTCAATTACCCTTTTTTAAAAAGATTATTTACTGGGGGTGGGGGGCAGAGAGGGAGGGAGAGAAAGAATCCCAAGCAGGCTCCGCACTGTCAGCAGAGCCCAATGTGGGGCTGGAACCCACGAATCATTAGATGATGACCTGAACCAAAGTCTAGCATTTAACCAACTGAGCCACCCAGGCGGCCCCTTCAGTCAGTCTTAATATTGTGTGGAAGGTGTTAGAAGCTGACGGAAGTTTTATGGAAACCAGCAGGGATGACTGCTCTGAGGCGAGGGCAAGGAAAGGGAACTCCACGCTTTTTCAGGTCTCACAGTTAAGATTCTGAGCTGGTAAAAGGCTAATCTATGTGGACGTAAGACACTATGAAGTGGAAGAAAGGATTTGAGAGCCTAAGTTCATGGAATGGGAAACACTCCCAAAAGCTAGTGGTGTTTGGATCAGTGTGCCTGTGTGCCTGGTGAAGTGAATGTGGACGTAGAATGTGAGGATGGGTGTGAGTGTAGAATGCACTAGAAGTGAATGTATGTATGTGAACAGAGAGGAGAGGAACGGCGAGACGTGCATGCACGTGCAGAAGAGAAGAAACGAGAATTAGGAGAGGGACTAGTCACTACTGGGGAAACTAACTTTGAGTAAAGAATAGCAACAAAACAGTAAAAGATGTAAAATTACCTACCATCCACTTCCAGAGCCTTAGCCAAAATAAAACAAAATTAGGCGACAAGGAAATGAGTACGTGGCAAATTAAATGGAAAATATGACAATACTGAAAAACATTGAACCCAACACTTGGAACTAAGAATATTAAAAACTTGTCAGGCAGGGAAGCGAGGATCAGTAAGCAACTTTCACCTAGTTAAGGGGGAAGGGAATTTCACAGAATTCAAAACATTGTCGATATTTCTCTGGGAAAATACTCTCTCCTAATGTGAGAGGGGGGGAAGTTATCTGTATTTATGCCAATTACTCACCAAGAAAGTATTGGACAGCTCATGTCATGTTGAGAAAGAAAAATTTAATAGTACTTAATTTAAATGAAAGGAGAATCTTAAACTCTAAAAAATTACGCTTTGTTAATTCTCTTCTTCCCCTTGCATGGAGGGAACAGACTGCCTGCAGATGAAGCTAAAAAATCTGCATGCATGCAGGCCGTCGGTTTGTTCTCTCCTTGCAAGGGCAAGAAGAGAATTAACAAAGTCTCTAATTTAACAGGGAATTACACCTTCAGGAAACATATATGTGAATGCTTCAGGACCTAGCACTGGCAATTCAATCAAATCAAATTACAGGCCTTTCAAGGTTTGTTACCTTCACCAAGCAAAGTCAAAACTTTTCTCAGTGTTGCAAGACTTGCTGGAAAAGATTGGTCTTTGATAACATTTCCAAGAACAGCAGGTACATATTGTAGCAGAATGCTGCCCGTTGTTCTCTCCTTGCAAGGGAAAGATTGTTATTGCTCCACCAGCAGATAAACGGTTTCATTTCTTCAAGGTTAAGCACTCAGATTCTATTTTTATACAGGGATAGAAAAGAGGCGGGACTCGAAGTTCAGTAAGAAATGGATTAACTAATACAACACTCCCTACAACAGGCGCAGGTAACGTTTTCAACTTACAGAAATTAGTTTAGAATACACCTGGTGGCTGATCCCTAGAATAAAATTAGGTACTTATTCAAGGAGTACATAATCACACTTTCGAAATGGAAGTGTAAACCTAACAGATGCTGGGGGATTGAGAAGGGTGTGTGGCCCAGCAGGTTCCCAGGGAGAAAGGATTCACTGTCTGGGAGACCAGCCAGCGGCAGAGGGAAGCCATTCGAAGCAGCCCGAGACAGGGAAAGCTCCCACCACGCTGCCTTTCCAAGGTTTTTCCCCGGAATAAAGTATTTCCTAGTCTCTTCATTCTGTATTTCATTTGCAAATTAAAAGCGGAGGGTTTCTGGGTGCAGCCGACTTTCTAGTTCAAAAAAGGACTTGGGGGGGGGGCTCGGTAGAGTTTTGCCTGCTCATCGGCTCTGCAAGGAAATGTTGGGTAAAATGTCACCTTCCTCAAGCTTAAGAAACCTAGTGTTTCCAAGCCAGATAAAGATAACAGGCCAGTTCTGCCCCAAACAGGTGGCAGCGAAGGAGTGAAGGGAAAGAAGACAAAATAGGTAACAGGTAAAGAAAGGAAACTGAAGAGGTAAGACCCCCCCCCCTTGACCTTGAGCAGGCAGCGCTAACGCAGGCCGTCCGGCGCTCCACGCGGCCTCACGAACGCCCCACGCGCCTGGAGCGCAGCTCAGGAGCGCCCCACGCGAGCGCAGGTGCCCCGCACGAATCGCCACTGAGACGGTGCCAAGCGACAGAGACAACACAAGACTTCACCTGAACACAGAGCCCAGGGCGAGCGAAAAGAACCTCAGGAACTTTCCGCCAGGCGCTTTCTTTAACCGACCAGTCTAAGCACCGCCCCTCCAGGGATGCTGAAAACAGGGGCCGAACTCAGGCTCGGAGACCTCACCGGGCGGATGCAGCGGGCCGGTGGTGTTCCCAAACAGGTCCGACAGAGGACTATATAAGTTCTCGCCTCGCCCCCTCGGTAACTTGTTTGCTTCCGTGGCAGCCATGTCCGGCCGCGGCAAGGGCGGGAAGGGCCTGGGCAAGGGCGGCGCCAAGCGCCACCGCAAGGTGCTGCGCGACAACATCCAGGGCATCACGAAGCCCGCCATCCGGCGGCTGGCCCGGCGCGGCGGCGTCAAGCGCATCTCCGGCCTCATCTACGAGGAGACGCGCGGGGTGCTCAAGGTGTTCCTGGAGAACGTGATCCGGGACGCCGTCACCTACACGGAGCACGCCAAGCGCAAGACGGTCACGGCCATGGACGTGGTCTACGCGCTCAAGCGCCAGGGCCGCACCCTCTACGGCTTCGGGGGCTGAGCGCCCGCCACCCGCCACGTCTGCAGACACAAAGGCCCTTCTCAGGGCCGCCACGCGATCTGTGAAGGAGCTGTAGGCGTCTGGGTTCGTTTCCCCGGGAGCCACACCGCCAGTCCCGTTGCCGCGGTTTACGAGTACCGCATCCTGAAACCCCACCCCCTGAAGCTGTCCGCATCTCCGCGCCCCCGGCCCCCGTGTGTACGTACTGCGGCTACATTCCAGCCCCTGCCGAGTCTACTGTTAAAGGCAACCCTGCGTTGAAAGTCGAGGCACTTTCCCTTCTGTTGTCCCAGATGCAGCTGGACGACGCTGGTAAGAAGCCGGGGCTCTCGCCCCTCGTCTGCGAGCTCTGGCCTGGGTCGCAGAGGCTGGACCCGCAAAGCGCGTCAGCCCCGTCCGTGTACCCAGTCCCGCCTTCTGTCCACACACTCTTACCAGGAATCCGATCCTGAGACTATTTAAGTAAGTGGGGTGACTTTCGGGTTCGCAGAACGCCATTATAAGGAGTTGTCATGGATCCTAGAGGCTTTCTGTGTACACGATACTAGACACCCGCGAGCGAGGCGGGAAGACGCTTCCGGTCCTCGGCGTCTTGAACAAAGTCAGTGCGGGAGGGGCGGGGGGGCGGGGCGGGCGCCTACTGTCCAATCAGGAGGCGAGGGGGCGCTATAAGTACTGGGGCCGCTCTCCTCCCCCCGGGCAGTGCCGAGTAGCCACTTCCACTGCCATGGCTCGCACGAAGCAGACGGCGCGCAAGTCGACGGGCGGCAAGGCCCCGCGCAAGCAGCTGGCCACCAAGGCGGCCCGCAAGAGCGCGCCGGCCACGGGCGGCGTCAAGAAGCCGCACCGCTACCGGCCCGGCACGGTGGCCCTGCGCGAGATCCGCCGCTACCAGAAGTCCACCGAGCTGCTCATCCGCAAGCTGCCGTTCCAGCGGCTGGTGCGCGAGATCGCGCAGGACTTCAAGACCGACCTGCGCTTCCAGAGCTCGGCCGTCATGGCGCTGCAGGAGGCGTGCGAGGCCTACCTCGTGGGGCTCTTCGAGGACACCAACCTGTGCGCCATCCACGCCAAGCGCGTCACCATCATGCCCAAGGACATCCAGCTGGCGCGCCGCATCCGCGGCGAGCGGGCCTAAAGCTTTCCCCATCATTGGTTCCAACCAACTCAAAGGCTCTTTTCAGAGCCCCTCCATTGTCACCAGGAAGGAGCTGTTAAGCTTCTGGAGAATATAGCGAAACCTCGGGAACAATTTGGGGAGGTGTTCAACAGCGCCTGTGCCACACTTGCTCTGTACCTCTTTGGAGAAGGTGGCGGTGTTCGGTGTGGTGAACCGGAAGGTTTCGCACTGGCTCACTCCTGCGTGCTTTGCACCAAGGAGCCGTCTCTGAATATCTTTAAGGCATCCAGCCATGTTAGAAATTAACTTTTCTGTGCTACGTGAGGTCATTGAGGGAGGCCTCCAAATTTAGGAAAGTCAAGTTCAGGTTTCTGGACTTTTGTGCAATTGGCCAAGACCCTTTTACTTTCGCCAAATGACCCCAGTATTTCTACATCAGAAATGTGCCTCTGCATCAATGACTCGGCACTGAACACGTATTCCTCTTAAGTGCTTAACGATTTAATGTAATGTTTGACAAGAATAGGCTCTTGGGTTTTGCCCATGTGATGGTGGAAAACAGGTAGACGATGAGCTACCTACTCTGACCTGTAGGCTGTCCTCGTTGCCAGAAGCTCTAACACAAGTATTCGCCCTCCTAGTAATATTGTGCTTCTCAGTATGAAGTTGTCTTGTGACAATTGTTTTCTTGTTTGTGTCTTTTTTAAAAGGAATCCGGTGGGATTCAATCTCCGATATTTTCAAGTTACTGGTTTCCACACAAAATGTGTTTCCTAACACCTTTGTCATGTCTCTTAACTTTGTCCAATTATTTTAAACTTCTGGTCCAAGTCTTTGCTTTTCACATATGACTATAATTGCTCTATTTGCTTCTTTTGATTTCAAATCCTAACTCCATGGGGTCGCAGTTTTTCTCCGGAGTGTTCTCAGACTGGTCGCCTATATGGGCCTTATATTTCTCCTATTTTGGAGTTTGCCCTTCCAGGGAGGCTTACTTCCCAGCCTTTTTGGAAGGGCTCCTAAAGCTTTTTGGAATATCTGGGAATTGGCAACAAAGACCATTCTGACCAATGGGGCCAGAATCCTTTTACAGAGGAGTTTAGGAATTCTGTAGTGACTTTTAGTTTTAGAGACTGCTTGATGCTACCTCCTCTTTACAAAACTCAAAGATTGTTTTCTTCCCATTCCTTTGAGCATTTTCCCATCATAATAGAGCTGAGGCCATATTCTGGTAGAGCTGTGGTCCAGGTTCAAACCTCAGAACTGCCAATTACTAGCCATATAACCTCTGGCAAATTACTCATCCTTTTCAATGGGTCTCAGTTCGTACAGCTGTAAAATGTGGCAAACAAAACAAAACTGTAGAGCTTCTTAGATCAGTTCCTGGCACTTAGTGCATGCTCGGTGAATGTTAGCCCTTAGTATTATGCCTTTCTCCCGCCCCTTAAGCATAGAGATTTCCCCCACCATAGATCTGAAAGTTTTGTGGTTGAAATAGTGGGAAATGCTTGCTCAAAACATTTTTCTTGGTAAGATCCTTTCTTTGGTTCTTGATGGGCATTGTTCTGAAAGGCAGGCTTGCAGCAATATCCCATAATCTGTGTCTATGCAGAGGAGTCCAAAACATAACAAAATGGCCAGATAACAAACATTCTGGGCTTTGCGGGCCAAATATGGTCTCTGGCATCTTTTTCCCCTAACACAATTAAAAAGTATAAAAAGCACTCTTAACTTGAGAGCCAGAGAAAACAGGACACTGTCCAGATTTGGCCTTAAGTTACCTATAGGCTCAACTCCAGGAGTTCTTTGGAGAGAAATATGTTGGCCAGTTTAAACTTCCCTACAGATTTTCACAGGGAAGAACCAGGTGAATGCTGATCGAAGCAGAGATTCTAATCATCATTAGATCTCCCTTATCATCCAGACAAGTCACAAAATCCCATCTATTTCCCACCCCACCCTCCTCCCAAATGAAGAGCAAATGTATCCACCCTCCATTCCGACCTCAAGGTTCCTGCCTCAGTTCTCTTGGATGCTAATGTATCCCTAAATTCTTCTGAACCTCTATACTTTGAAGTCCCTCAATTCCCAACCCACCCTTCTCATCACAGTCGATAGTCAACTATTTCTCTGAAATACAGGTCTGTCTTTGCTCAAAAACCCCACATTGGTGTCTCCTGGCTGCTTAAAAAGAGGGTATTCGTGACAGTGCAATTTATTAAATGTCGATGAAGATACGGGGTTTGAATGAGAGCATGGGGAAGAGCACCTGGGAAGCCAGACACAACCCATGTCATCCACAGTCTGTGCTTTTGAGGATTATTGGGACCCCTTGAATTTTTTCAGCAGGTTTGAACTTTTCCTAAAGCACCTTATCTGGGCAAAGCACTTTTTGTATCTATTACCATGGATTTGCCTAGTACTAAAGGGAGAAAGCATCTCGATCAAAACACACCCAATTTAAGTTTGAATTTGAATCCAGGTCATTGAATCCTGAAGGTGAAGCCATTTGCTTCCTCCCCTGCAAGGCAGACAGACGTCATTCTGGATACTGACCTTTTCCAAGCTGCAAAAGACATTCTCTAAAGATATTGGCACCTGCAAACTCCTAGGAAGCAGAACTGGTTTTGAAACCAGGGTCTATGCGGTGAATTTGGGGCTGCAGGCAGTCGCCTGCGCAGCCCCTGTGTTACTTGCTACAGTTAGAAACAACGTTTATGCCCAAGCCAAGGAAGCCTGGGACTTTTCTCTTGCAGAAAATCAAAGGCCGAACCTAGGGACAAAGCTTTTTTAAAAATGTCCACTTGATAGTTAGTAGAAACTTATTGCAACTTGCAACAAACTAGCACAATGCCTTAAACCCGGTGGATTCACGTGAAAAGCTGAAAAGATTTTTTGAAATATCTTTCCTGTGTTGCCTGTGACTCATGAAAACACAAACCAGCATGGGAACCTGGAGGCTGCTTTCTTCCTTTAGAGCTTCAAAGTGTCAAATTGTGTAGAATTATTTTCAGCATTTAATCAAATTTGGAGGGCTAACAAACACAGTTGGGAAGTCCAACCGCGAAGGGCGCTGCCTGAGGGCAGTGGATTGGACGCTCCACCAATCACAGAGCGGCACCGGCTTATATAAGCCCCTGGCCGGAGTCAGGCAGCATTGCAAGACTTGCTCTTTGGATTTTTGAGTCTCTCTTCCTCTAGCAGTTCCTGCCTTTGGCCATGTCGGAAACCGCGCCTGCTGAGACGGCTGCACCCGCGCCGGTGGAGAAGTCCCCTGCCAAGAAGAAGGCGACCAAGAAGGCCGCGGGCGGTGGCGCGGCGAAGCGCAAGGCGTCCGGGCCGCCCGTGTCCGAGCTCATCACCAAGGCGGTCGCAGCCTCCAAGGAGCGCAACGGCCTCTCGCTGGCCGCGCTCAAGAAGGCGCTGGCGGCCGCCGGCTACGACGTGGAGAAGAACAACAGCCGCATCAAGCTGGGCCTCAAGAGCCTGGTGAGCAAGGGCACCCTGGTGCAGACCAAGGGCACCGGCGCCTCGGGCTCCTTCAAGCTCAACAAGAAGGCGGCCTCCGGGGAGGCCAAGCCCAAAGCCAAGAAGGCGGGCGCGGCCAAGCCCAAGAAGCCATCCGGTGCCACCCCCAAGAAGCCGAAGAAGGCTGCGGCCGCGAAGAAGGCGGTGAAGAAGACTCCCAAGAAGGCCAAGAAGCCGGCAGCTGCCGGGGTCAAGAAGGTGGCCAAGAGCCCCAAGAAGGCCAAGGCCGCCGCCAAGCCCAAGAAGGCGGCTAAGAGCCCGGCCAAGCCCAAGGCTGTGAAGCCCAAGGCAGCCAAGCCCAAAGCCGCCAAGCCCAAGGCAGCTAAGCCTAAGGCTGCAAAGGCGAAGAAAGCGGCCCCGAAAAAGAAGTAGGAAGTTGGCCTTTGAAAAGGCTGCGCAACCCCAAAGGCTCTTTTCAGAGCCACCCAGAGATTTCTGAAAACAGCTGTGCGCTCAGTTTTAATTCTCCCGTATTCAGCATACTGCGGTCACGTTCTACCCACATCTGCTACGCTTGCCCTTGGCTGTGTTTCCTCCCAGATTAGTTACATACGTGGTTTTTACGTGGTTTCACATCAAATGTTAAGGCACGCAATTCAAACGGGCCCGCGCAATATTCCTATTGGTTAAGCAAAACCCCTTGCGTTATGTATGCGCTGCGTAGAATTTGGTCCAATTACATAAGCCTTAATGACAGCCCAGTTGACCACATGTAAGACTCCATGACTCTCCGGTTAAGGGGCCTAATTCAAACTGTCCCGGCTCTTTTCCAGAGATTTGTGGGTGGCTCTTAAAAGAGCCTTTGGTTTACATGGGAGTGCCGTTGTGGCAAACTACTCCACGATCTCACTTGCCCTTGGCCTTGTGGTGGCTCTCGGTCTTCTTGGGCAGCAGCACGGCCTGGATGTTGGGCAGGACGCCGCCCTGCGCGATGGTGACGCGGCCCAGCAGCTTGTTGAGCTCCTCGTCGTTGCGGATGGCCAGCTGCAGGTGGCGCGGGATGATGCGCGTCTTCTTGTTGTCGCGCGCCGCGTTGCCCGCCAGCTCCAGGATCTCGGCCGTCAGGTACTCGAGCACGGCCGCCAGGTACACGGGCGCGCCGGCCCCGACCCGCTCGGCGTAGTTGCCCTTGCGCAGCAGGCGGTGCACGCGGCCCACCGGGAACTGCAGCCCGGCTCTTGATGAGCGTGTCTTGGCCTTGGCGCGCGCCTTGCCGCCCTGCTTCCCGCGTCCCGACATGACTGTAGGAAACCGCCAAGAACTCGTAAGTGGGCAGGATTAGGCACGGTTTCACTTTTTATAGTCGTCACTCGGCGCCAAAATTAAGCTGCCCCGTTGGCTCACATTTCAAGTTTACTTAAGCCAATGGAATCCTGGCTTTTTAAATACACTTATTTTCATTGGATACAACTCATGATGCGGTCCTGAATGTATCACCAATTAGACACCTGATTTGTTGAATTCCCTTCTTCGGGCGAGAAGCGGTGGACGACGAGAACCCGAAGGCCCTCAGTTACTCCCCAGCCCCTCGGCGGCAGTGGGGCCGCCCCCGTCCTGCGCGGCCAGGCCGGCCGGGCCGAGGCAGCCGTGCGTAAAAAGGCACGTAGCGCCTCCCACTCGCTTTCTCTTATTCTCAGTCCCGTCTGCAGCGACTCTCGCCTGCGCCCGGCAGCCGTGCTCCGCGGAGGCGGCGATCAAGGCCCCGAAGGCGGCCAGACGCGCAGGCCCCGGAGGCCCCCAGCACGGTGCCAGCCGCCGTGGGGGTGGCGGGCGGGCCCCGAAGGCTTTCCGTCGGGGCCGTCCCCGCTTTCCAGAGAGCTCGTGCTCGTTGAGTCCCCGTCTAGAGGTAGGCAGGTGCAGTGTTCAGTCTGAAGGTTCAGTCCGCGCCTCCTCATTTGTGCAAAAGCTGCATGTTGCTTCTTTGTTTCCAGTAAGACCTAAGCTGTTTTGCTTTGTTTCGTTTCATTCTCACAAACATCAGACAGCCCAAAATAGCTTTAGTGTGAATATTTCACTTACCATCCAAGTTCTGACGCTGAGAATCACCTGTTCAGATAATTAGTGAGAAAACTAAATTATGGTGGAAAGGGGCGCCGGGGTGGCTCAGGCAGTTAAGCGACCGACTTCGGCTCAGGTCATGATCTCACGGTTTCGTGGGTTCGAGCCCCGCGTCGGGCTCTGTGCGGACAGCTCAGCCTGGAGCCTGTCTTCAGGTTCTGTGTCTGCCTCTTTCTCTGACCCTCTCCTGCTCACGGGCGCGCGCGCTCTCTCTCAAAAAATAAATAAAACATTTTTAAAAAGTTAAAAAATAAAAGAATAGCATTGTTTTTACATTTTGTAAATATCTTTAATTTCTGGATTAATAGAAGACGAAGACAGCTAGATTCCTGCATGGTATTTGTTTCTTCATTTAATCTATTGCAATGTGATTGTCAAGTGGAAATAAGAGTGGAATACTTAAGTTTTCAGGGTTATTACACAAATAAATGTAGCCTCACACACCCACCAAAAGAGTCTCAGAGACTCTCATGGGTCCTCAGACCATATTTTGAAAATCACTGACTTTAGGACAAAAAGACATTTCATTTATTTATTTAATAACCATCGTGTTGCTGGCAGCACTGGGGATGCCCTTGGCAGGAGCTGATACACACGGCAAGTTAAGAATGCCTTGTGAATCGGTCTGCATTCCAAATGATGACTGGTCATTAAAATGAAATTTGCTTTTCTGAAATGAAATTTCAGCTCTTTTTTGAGCCTTGACTATAACATTTTCTTTCTTTTTTTTTTCTAACTAGGCTACACGCCCAATGCGTGTGACAGATTGAGTCACAAGCTGTACCAACTGAGCGAGCCAGGTGCCCTTGTATAATTTTAATTCTCAAACTCTCAAACTATTTAAACATGGTTCTGTCATACTTTCTTGCCTACCCTCTTTTTACTGCTACTGTTAGTCCCAATGTGTAACATCATCCTTACGTTCAGTCAGTAATGTCTTCGACCCATTAACTCACAACTTGTAATCAGTACCCCTTCAAGGACTTTTGGTTCATGAAGAGAGACCAAAATCTCCATTCTAGGGCTTCTGGTAGGTGGGTAGCTCTCTGTGATCATGGGTACACCTGCCTAACTCTGGAAGCTGAAGAACACTTTGGTGCCAGACGCTGTTTTCAAAGGCCAAGTGCCTATTACACTTTGCTCTGACAGTCCTCTATCTTGGCCCCAAATAATTTTTTTTAATCTAGCTCACTTTACTTTCTGAGCTAATAGCTTCATTCGTGTCTGCCAATATAAGACATCACCTTATCAAAGTCAATTTACCAGATCTGGGTGGGTTCTCAATTTAAATAATAAGTTTTAAGAAACAATATAATTAAAAATTTCAGAAAGCACACAATGCACTCTTATCCAGGTATGGATTAAAAGAATACTCATGGAGCGCCTGGGTGGCTCAGTTGGTTAAGTGTCTAACTTTGGCTCAGGTCATGATCTCACAGTCTACAGGTTTGAGCCCAGCATTGGGCCCTGCGCTGACAGCTCAGAGCCTGGAGCTGCTTCAGATTCTGTGTGTGTGTGTGTGTGTGTATGTGTGTGTGTGTGTGGCTTGTGCTCTCTCTCTCACTCTCAGAAATAAACAAACATAAAAAAGTCCTCATAATACATTAGTAATTTTATTATTCCACTTTGAGCTTCTGGAAGAACTAATAGTCTACAGAATCCACACGAGGGCGCTCTCAGTGTGCCCTCTTTTTGCGTGTGTACCTCTAAATGGTTCTCCCAGAATTCATCTGTACACCGCTTATTTCAAAAGAATATGGAATTTTAATTTTTCTAACACTCTTACCCCAAGAGAGTACTAAAAGAATAAGTGGTAATGGACTGTCCAGTTTCTGATTATTCCATTAATTCCACTAAGTACAATAAAAAGAAAAACGCATAAAAATATATGTATAATGCTACCCCTCAAATTTGAGTGGAAGAATTTTATATAATTCCATATTCTCAAAATAGTTTCACAAGAGCCAATTGGTAAAAAACGCTAGTATATTTGGATTATACCATGTTTTATGTGCAAGTCCATATTCATATCATATGTACATGTTTCTAATATTAATTGGGGCATACTTCACACTTGTTTTTTTGTACACAAATGCAAGGACTTTCGAAAGTGATCGTTATTGAACATTTTTGTGTAACACTTGAATATTTGCATGAAAAATCCATGTCTGTATTCTCAATTTTATGTTTGGTATTATTCTCACAATTAAAGCAGATGTGATATAAAAAGTCATTTTATGTTTTTAATGTTTCTTTATTTTGAGAGAGAAAGAGTGCATACATGTACACATGAGTGGGGGAGGAGCAGAGAGACAGACAGACAGACAATCCCAAGTAGGCTCCATGCTGAGCATAGAACCCTACACAGGGCCGCATCTCACAAACCATGAGATCATGATCTGAGCCCAAATCAAGAGTCAGACACTTAACCAACTGAGCCACCCAGATGCCCCAAAAGTCATTTAAAAAAAAATTTAAAAACCCTTCATGTATTAGTGGATATTTTTCTTCATTCTAAGCATCTCAGGAAATCTGGGAATTATTTTGTGTCCACGTTTTGTTATAACAGTGCATTAAACTTTTTCTTTTTAAAGTCACCTCTAGTATAAAAATTCAGACATTTGAAATTTTAAATCATCTAGCAAAAATGTTATAATATGGTTTCCAAAAAGACGTCTGAAGCTATACAACTGAGTCTCAGGCAAAGGTTCAGACTAGTTTCTCCTTTCGTCCGTCTCTAGACCATTGCTTTTGAGAGATTTCCCATGGCTGGCCAGTCATTTATTTCCTTGCATATTGTAAATTAAGCACATTAAGTTATCTATATGTTTTCATAGGCACTTTGAACAGATGGGAAATTTTGCCTCAAAGGATCGACTGGCAGAATGCTATATTTTTCTGTCCTTGAGTGACAAGCTTATAAATATATAAGAAATATGTAAACAGCTCTGTTACTTTATCTTTGACTTTTTGCTTAAAACAATTTTTTAACATTTATGTTTATTTTTGAGACAGAAAGAGAGAGACAGAGACCAAGGGGGGAGGGGCAGAGAGAGAAGGAGACACAGAATCCAAAGTGGGCTCCAGGCTCTGGCCTGTCCGCACAGAGCCTGATGCAGGGCCCGAACCCACAAACTGGGAGATCGCGACCTGAGCCGAAGTTGGACACTCAACCGACCGAGCCACCCAGGTGCCCCTTGAAGTCCATAGTTTACAATAAGTTCACTCTCACTGGATAATGGTGTGTATCCATCATTATGGCATCACAGAGTGTTTTCACTGCCATAAAAATCCCTGTGCCCCATGTATTCATCCCTCCCTCCCTCCCTTCAACCCCTGGAAACCAATGATCTCTTTACTATCTTTGTAATTTTGTCTTTTCCAGAATGCTGTGTGACTTCTTTCACTTAGTAACATGCATTTAAGATTCCTCCATGTTTTTTCATGGCTCCACAGCTCATTTCCTTTTAGCACTGAACGACAGCATTGTCTGGATATACTGGTTTATTTCTCCATTCACTTACCAAAGGACATCTTGGTTACCTCCAAGTTTTGACAGTTTTCTGAATAAAGCTAATATATACATCTGAGTGCAAGTCTTGTGTGGACATAAGTTTTCAACTCCTTTGGGTAGTAGATCACCAAAGAAAATGATTGCAAGATTATATGGAAAGAGTATATATAGTTTTGTAAGAATTGACCAAACTCGCTTCCAGGTTGGAAGACACTTTTCCATTTTGCATTCCCACGAGGAGTGAATGAGGATTCATCACTCGCTCTACAACCTCGCCAGCATTTGGTGATTTGAGTAGTTCCAGATTTTGATCTTTCTAAATGGTATGTGGTGATGTTATCTTTGCCTTTGATTTTTTAAAGTTTTTACTTATTTATTTAGAGCGTATAAATGGGGGAGGGGCAGAGAGAGAGGTAGAGAGAGAATCCCAAGCAAGCTCTGGGGTATCAGCAGAGTCCAACTCGGGGCTCGAACTCATAAACCATGAGGGCATGACCAGAACTGAAACCAAGAGTCGGACGCTCAAGCAATTGAACCACCTGGGTACCCTTAATTTTTGTTTTTTATAGTGATGGTAATCTATAATGTTACTTCATTGTTATTTTTTTAACTTTTAAATTTTTTTAAATGTTTTATTTATTTCTGAGAGAGAGAGAGAGAGAGACAGCATGAGCAGGGGAGGGTCAGAGATAGAGGGAAACACAGAATTGGAAGCAGGCTCCGGGCTCTGAGCTAGCTGTCAGCACAGAGCCCGATGTGGGGGCTCAAACCCACTAACCCTGAGATCATGACCTGGGCAGAAGTCAGAGGCTTAACCGACTGAGCCTCCCAGGCCGCCCCATTGTTATTTATTTTTAAATAAATAACCAACTGAACCACTCAGGCTCCCCTCAGATTTTTTTTTTTTTAAGTCTCTGCTTGGGATGGATTCTCTCTCTCACTCTCTGCCTCTCCCCTGCTCGCATGCTCTCTCTCAAAATAAGTAAATAAACTGAAAAACAAAACCATGATCACTGTCCTAAAGGACATAGACCACGATATACCACCACTGAAGGAGTTTATACATGATATATCTGATTCTCCAATCACGATCTGGTGGGCTGCGATCTCCGGGAGATGGAACAGAACAGGCAAATTCGTCAAAGCGAACACCAACATTCAGGGCTCAAGCCACATGGTCCCAAGTGTAACTAGCCTGGATTCATTTGTGCGGAAAGAGAAACATTGTTCTGCAAAGAGTTATTAACGAGGCAAGTGATGTTTTAGAGAGAATCTCTCTGGCGGAAGTGTGCGGAGGAGAAGACGGGAGTGAAGAGTCAGATGCTCAGCCGACTGAGCCACCAGGCGCCCCTGATGATGTTTTTTTGGAATCACCTGTTTCTCCAAGGACGCACTCAATAACGATTGACCCCCTTCCTCCCAAGGGGGACCCTGTGCCCCCCAAGACACACACAGTTATTCTCATTTCTTTCCTTCGAGGATCGTACGTGTCAGTGAAGAGGCCAAGAAAACAGCTCCGAGGTTTGGTCCCAGCAGCGCGGCTTCCGAGCGGGTCCTCGCGCCGCAAGGGGAGGCCTTCAGCGTCCCCGACGGACAACGGAGGGCGCTCGCCACCCGCCGGGCGCAGCTGGGGGCCGGAGGGAGGCTTCTGAGGCCCCGCAGGGAGGTGGCTGCTGCAAAGGCCCGCGCGGGGCGTGCTGTGGGGAGTCCATTCCCTCCGGATCGCCAAGCCTCTGCGTTTCAAGGAGAGTTGAGTCCCGTTATGTTCTTAAGGTCGAGAGTAATAGAGGAGCTCGGGTATCACGGTGGACCCCGCGCAGGCGGACCCCGCCGGTATTTCAATGTCCCGCTTGCTATTTCTCTTCGGGCTGAAACCCAATGTCAAAGTCAACGTCAGTGCTGCTCCCTTCGCTCTGAGCCGGGGGGCTGGCGCGCCCGCGGACACAAAGCTGCCCTGAGCGGTAGCAGCTGGACACGATTTCGGGGTTACTGACCCTTTGCCTCTAACAGCTGTCCGCCTCCTCCCGTGTCCGTTCGGCTGGACACGTGGACCGACTGGCTTCCCCAGGGCGGAGTCTCTCCACGCGCTCTCCACCGGATGTGTCAGCCCTGCCGACTGTTTCTGGGGGTACCCGGCACTGTCGGAAGACCCCCAGCTGCTCTCACCTTTAACATTTCCATTCTGTAGCCTCTGCCATGAGAGTCACCAGTGTCCGCATTCCCGCAGAGCAGCGATGGCCCTGAGGGAGCCTGCGAACAAGGAGGCAAGCTGGTTTTAGGCGTCCCAGTGACTGGGGGGAGGCGCAGGCCGGACACAAGGAGAGGACGGGCTGCTAGATGTCCCATGAAGACCTGAGTCAGGTACACGGGACTTCCAAGTGTCTGTAGGTCAATCTGAAGGTGCAGGACCTGTGAGTCAAACCTAGAACCAGGAAGCTCGAGGTCTTCACCCGCATGTGTTTGTGTGTATTTCGGGGGGCGCTGAAGTTTCCAAGAAATGGAGATTGTGTTTTGTTCCTTTCACATGCACGTGTCCCCCAAGAATTATTGGTGTTTGCAAAAACAAAAGTCACATCACTGAGAGTACGTCTCTTTTCGGTGTTTAAACACCTGAGTCAACCTACATACAAGGTCTGTGGCTCCAGGATGATTCTGCACAAAAGTTCTGTGAGGACCACCTGTGTGTCAACCTGACTGGGCCGTGTGTTACCCAGATACTCAATCAGACATTATTCTGGGTGTTTCTGTCGGAGGGATTTTGGATGACAGTGATGTTTAAATTGGTAGACTTAAGGGACGCCTGGGTGGCTCAGTAGGTTAAGTGTTTCGGCTCAAGTCATGATCTCTCAGTTCATGAGCTCAAGCCCCGTGTTGGGCTCTGTGCTGACAGCTCAGAGCCTAGAACCTGCTTCAGATTGTGTCTCCCTCTCTCTCTGCCCCTTCCCCGCTCAGTCTCTGTCCGTCTCTCTCTCAAAAATGATAATAAAACATTAGAAACATTAAAAATAAATTGGTGGACTTACTCTGTAAAACAGATTGTTCTCCCTACTGTGGGTGGGCCTTGTTCAATCAGTTGAAATCAGGGATGGAATGAAAGGGCTGTCCCGACCTTGAATAAGAATTACTCGTCTGGCTGCTTTTGAGCTGGGATGTTGGCTTCCTCCTGCCTTTGGACTCGGACTGAACCATGGGCTCTGCCTGGGTGTCAAACCTGCTGGTCCTCAGGCCGGAACCGCATGGGCTCCCTGGGTCTCCCAGTTCCTGACTCGCCCTGCGGATCTCTCCCTTGTCAGCCTCCCCACCCACACCAGCCGGTTCCTTATAAGAAATGTCATGATACATATACACATCCATCCTATAGGTTTTACTTCTCACTGGTACACGTGCAAATACCCACCTACTTCCCTATGTGTTTTTGTGTAGGACGCAAGCATTTATGTTGAAGTCATTTCCTTTATAGTTGAAATAACTGTCTCATTTCATTTTACATAATAGTTATCGTGTTTTTGTGACCTTTAGAAATTATGCATGCATTTTAGTATCATTACCTAGGAATTTAACTTTTAGGCTGGAAATAGGTGCCACTAAAAATATTAGATATGAAAGGGGCACCTGGGTTATAAGAGTCACTGCTTTTCATAAATTAACTCCAAGAAATGTAACCTGGTTATCAAGCTACACAAGCACAGGCCTCACAGCATGTGAGCCATAAGCACAGCTCACGACCCCTTCTGCCCCTCCCCCGGCTGCAGCAGCCCTGGCCTGACATGTAGAGGTCCTCCCCAGGGGCGCCTGGCTGGCTCAGTCCATTCAGTGTCCGACTTTGGCTCAGGTCATGATCTCATGGTTTGTGAGTTCAAGCCCTGTATGGAGCTCTCTGCTCTCAACACAGAGCCTGCTTCACATCTTCTGTCCCCCTCTCTTTCTTTCTTTTAAGTTTGTTTAATGTTTACTTATTTATTTGGAGAGAGAGAGAGAGAGCGAGCACGAGCAGGATAGGAGCAGAAGGAGAGGAAGACAGAAACCCAAGCAGGCTCCATGCTGTCAGCACGGAGCAGGATGTGGGGCTCAGACTCATGACTGTGAGATCATGACCTGAGCTGAAATCAAGAGTCAGGTGCTTAACGGACAAAGCCACCCAGGCGCCCCTGCCCCCCTCTCTTTCTGCCTTGCTCGCACTTTCTCAAAAACAAAACATTTATATATATAGGGTTCTCCCCAAATGAATATCCTTGGGATTCCAGTGTTCCCTTACAGCTTTTCATAATTTCTCCCTCAAAATGATGTAAGCACAGCCCTTTGGCTGAGGCCCTTATTTTCTTCTTCCTTCTATTGGTGGAATTTTGCACACCTGCAGGGGTGGGGTCCTCGTCCCGAAGCCCATGTCGCATCGTCCCCAGCACTGGGCTTTGCACCTGTCAGGCCCTCGATCCACTCGTGTTAGGCTGAAGCAGTTCTAGTCGGGACCTGGGAATACTTACATGTATGTTAAACTCTATAGGAGGTGAGAGAAAGTTCTTTTCCTTACTCACGTCTGGAAAATAATTTTCTTGTGCGTTTTGTTAATTTGTTTTTTAATGCCGCATGTCTGCTTTACTCATGAAACCTCCCGATAGGCTGATTAAGTCACAACATCAGAAAAGGTGAGCCTCTGAAACAGAAGCTAAATCGAAGTTAAAAGCAGTTAGGAAGCGGCCGGGGCTCCCGGGGGCTCAGTCGGTTGAGTGTCTGATTTGGTTTCGGCTCAGGTCAGGATCTCACTGTTCCAGCCTTGAGTTGGGCTCCGAGATGTCAGTGCGGAGCCTGCTTGGGATTCTCTCTCTCTGCCCCTTCCCCACTTGCATGCTCTTTCTCTCTCAAAGTAAATAAACAAACTTAAAAAAACAAATGAACCTTAAAAGAAAAGGTATTAGGAAGCAGATAGACTAGTCATCTTCAGAAATAATAAACCTCTGAGGTGGCCTGGACAGTTGTGGGTGATGAGATGCAGGTGTTTTCCACACCTAGGAATCTACCATGTACCTTCAGGTAAGTTGTGCCCAAATTAATGTCATGTGCCCAATACATGTCCTAACTGAAGGCTGGGAAACTGCATGAAATCTAGAAAGCAGTAAAAAAATTTTTTTTTTTAATTTTTAAAAATTTGAACAAAGGGGTTAAGCTTTGGTCAGGACACTTTGTTCAACGTGGAAGGAAGTTTTCAGTGAGGAAAACGTGAATTTCTCTGGCTTGGACAAAGGTCATTTGTAGGTCATGTAACTTGGGAAAAAGCCTCTCCTTTAGGATAAGATTCTCTTATCTGTTTTTATGTTCCAATCTGTTCCTTTGTGTTCTAAAAATTGTTCTTTAGGGAAAAAATGAAAAAACTATTATTTGGGGCACATATGTGGATTACTGAAGGTACCAGCCAGTCTGATAGAAGACAGTGAAGTGACATTCGGGTTTGGATGAGCTCAAGTCAATTTCCCAAGACTGATCAGCGATGCCTTAAATTAATCAAGATACTTCAAAAACAACGGGTTAGATGCCTGGATCACCAAAGTGCAAATAACCCACAAAATCTAGCATTGAGTTCTCTCATTATTTTTCTCTCCTTTCAGGAATTTAAACTTTCTAAATCCTGGAGTGTAATGGACCCGATGTGTGAACCGTGTATCGAGGGACCACGGATTCCTTCCGCGTGCCCTGTCCGCTCTGCAAATCTCAGAACCCCTCCCCGTAGTCTTCAAAACACCTTTCCTGCTGACAGTTGCCTGTACCTACACCTGTGTCCGTATCTATGTCATCCACACCTGCTCCACACACATTCTCCAGGCCCAAGGTGCACGTGCCGAGCTACCTTAGTCCCTCTAAATCCTCTCGTCTTCCCTACCCTGGGTTTTATCTGCTGATTCCCTCATTCTTATAAAACACAGAAATACCAGAATTTACTGCCAATTTTCTGCATTAATGGGCTAATGGACAGGATCAAAGGCATATGTGGTCTGAAAAGTAGTGATTAAAATAACCAACTGTATGGTAAATTTACTGTCGCCAACTATCTTTTTGTTTCTTTTTTTTTCATGTTTACTTATTTTTGAGACTGACAGAGTGTGAGTGGGGGAAGGGCAGAGAGAGAGACGCACACAGAATCTGAAGCCCAGCGTAGGGCTGAAACCCATGAACCACGAGATCATGACCTGAGCCAAAGTCGGACGCTTAACCAACTGAGCCACCCAGGCGCCCCTGTCATGAAGTATCTTGAAGGAGGATGGAAGGAGAAATGATACATAAAGTTCAAAGGTACTTCTTTCCTGACAGAGCAAAGGAAGGAACATACACATATACATATACACGAATACGTCAAACATGTACAAAATACGCACACACGCACACACACATGTACACACCGTACACAGGTCGATCAGAGAGCTGTCCCAAAGGTTTTGAGAAGCTGAGTAAACAGGAAGCTTACAAGAGCTGCAGGTGGGTTCTGACTGAACTGTAGCCCACATCCTGAGTGTCCTCAATTCATGGGCCTCTTCAGTGGCCTGTCAGTCCTTTTCTTCTACTCCCTCAAAGAAAGTAATTCTAGCTACAGAAACACTGTACCGTGTGAAATTCTCATTTATAGGATTTCCTCTAGGACACACGAGATGATGCTTGGACCTTGCTTTTTATGCAAGGTTCTTGCCCTACTGTATTTTTCAGTACAGTACTTGCTACAGAAAGGGAGTATGTGTAACATACATCTTAAGTGTGAAACAAGCTGTACCAAACACGCACGATGGAACTTCTCTCACTAAATCTGGAATGTTGGTAATGACTTACCTCCCTCAGTCACTGAGGTGTGCACTTCCTGATAGTTAAAAACTTGTTCATGAAGCTCGTAAAGTTTTTTGAATCCTACACTTACCTGTGCTTCTATATCTGCTTAAATATTAATTTATTTTTAAGTGTTATAAAGCGGAATCATATAGGAACCTTTTGAGATTTAGATTTCTGAAATTCAAGAGACACTACCGTGTATTTTCATTTTTTCTGGCGATGTGGACTCCTAGTGGGTGAATGTGCCTCAATATATTCTTTTTGTCATTTTGGCCATGAATATGTAGTCGCATCTAGAATTTTACTATCAAGAATAGAGCTCGCTGGGGCCCCTGGGTGGCTCAGTCAGTTAAGTGTCCGACTTCAGCTCAGGTCATGATCTCACGGTTTGTGGGTTCGAGCCCCGCGTCGGGCTCTGTGCTGACAGCTCGGAGCCTGGAGCCTGGAGCCTGCTTCGGATTCTGTGTCTCCCTCTCTCTCTGCCCCTCCCCTTCTTGTGCTCCGTCTCTCAAAAATAAATAAACATTAAAACATTAATTGTAAATATGCCATTCCTAAGGGCTTAAAGCCGAGAAAAGGATTTAGACTCCCTGAATAGGGGGTGAAGGAACAGGGCTTCTCTGAGTTTTCCCATCTTTTTTTCAAACGTCTTCCCACAGGAACATAAAATGCAAGGCGCACGGAGAAAGAAAACATGGAATAGATTCTCCGACAGGAAAGGCAGGAAACAGAACCCAGTCCCTCCCCTAAAGAGGAATTTCAACCAGAGAAACAAGGGAGTCAGTCAAGTGGCAGTTTCTCCCGCCAAACCACACTGCCCAGATTCACCGCAGAGGACAGACTCACAGAGGGCAGCCGGCGGTTAAGTTCAAACTGCGCGCGCTGCGCCCTGGTTGGCTCCCCTGCCCGACGTGGCCACCGAGGAGCGGGATCTTCCATTTGCTTCCGCGGCCTTTCTAACTTGGCGGGTGGCGATCCCAAACTCGGCGGAGCAGAACCGGCCCCATCCCGAAAAGAAACATGAAGGAATAAAAGGATGTGTGCGCTTCTCAGAGCGTCCTCGGGGTGCACCTGAGAACTAAGGACTGAGGGATCGAGGCTTTGTGACAATGGAACCTCCTGCCAGGCTGACGTGTTCAAAGGTGACCAGGTTTTGTTCTGGAGACAAAGGGTGCTTACTTTCCCTAGGTTTGTCTAATCACCAACGCGATCCTTCCTTACAGAAACCCACAGAAATACGTCTCCTGCGTTATTTCAACTTGCCATGCTCTATAGTTAATTTCTCGCGAGATGGAAACATGGATTCAGATACGGTTCCTTTAAAGAAAACAAAGGCCCCATGTAGGTAAGTGCCAGTTCCCTTTAGAAGACTGAGTGGCTCTGAAAAGAGCCTTTGGGGTGTGGGCCGAGCCTTACCGATTGCTCTGCAGCCGGCGGGCTCACTTGGCGCTGGTGTACTTGGTGACGGCCTTGGTGCCCTCGGACACGGCGTGCTTGGCCAGCTCGCCGGGCAGCAGCAGGCGCACGGCCGTCTGGATCTCCCGGGACGTGATGGTCGAGCGCTTGTTGTAATGCGCCAGGCGCGACGCCTCGCCCGCGATGCGCTCGAAGATGTCGTTGACGAACGAGTTCATGATGCCCATGGCCTTGGACGAGATGCCCGTGTCGGGGTGCACCTGCTTCAGCACCTTGTACACGTACACCGAGTAGCTCTCCTTGCGGCTGCGCTTGCGCTTCTTGCCGTCCTTCTTCTGCGCCTTGGTCACCGCCTTCTTGGAGCCCTTCTTCGGGGCCGGAGCGGACTTGGCTGGTTCAGGCATGGCCTCTCTAGGACTTGAAAACAGGAAGAATGGGTAGGAGGCTCTAAGTGTCCTCTTTATCCACAGCTTCTTAAACAAAGGAGGCAGTGAACGAAATCCTGTAGCTAATTGGCGACTTCTGCAAACGTCACATATTAATTTCCTTCAATCAATGTAACTGTATTTGGAAACCAGCATCCCATTGGTTAAAGCGTAATTGTTATTTTAGCCAATGGGACAATTTTCTTTTTGCGCCCATTAGAGACTATAAATAGGGTAGCTTTTGCTGAGGCCATTCTGACCCTGCCCAGGTCTTTGCCCTTTTCTCTGTCATGTCCGGACGCGGGAAGCAGGGCGGCAAGGCGCGCGCCAAGGCCAAGACGCGCTCGTCGCGGGCCGGGCTGCAGTTCCCGGTGGGCCGCGTGCACCGCCTGCTGCGCAAGGGCAACTACGCCGAGCGGGTCGGGGCCGGCGCGCCCGTGTACCTGGCGGCCGTGCTCGAGTACCTGACGGCCGAGATCCTGGAGCTGGCGGGCAACGCGGCGCGCGACAACAAGAAGACGCGCATCATCCCGCGCCACCTGCAGCTGGCCATCCGCAACGACGAGGAGCTCAACAAGCTGCTGGGCCGCGTCACCATCGCGCAGGGCGGCGTCCTGCCCAACATCCAGGCCGTGCTGCTGCCCAAGAAGACCGAGAGCCACCACAAGGCCAAGGGCAAGTAGAAATATGGCCTAGCTTGCAGCTCAAACCTGTCCAAACCAAAAGGCTCTTTTTAGAGCCACCCACTTAATCAAGAAAAAGAGCTGTGCCTTCATGTTCCATTGGCATAGCAGGTGTTGAATAGTGACAACCCTGTAAAAAGAATAAAGACGCTTGGCTAAGGTATTTATAGATCTGTCAATTGACCCAGGATTCCTTGACTTAAGTCACCTTGCCAGAAGAACAGCACCTTTGCTTTAAGGAGCCCATGAGAGCAAAACCTATTCCACAGGTTCGAATATCCATGTGGAACCCAAACTTAGCATCTTATGACTGGCTTGTCCTCTCTTCTAATTCAGTTGAATCTTCCTGAATGGGATTCCGCCCCTCCTGAATGGTCCTATGTTAGTTCTGCAGAGTGGTAGACTTCTTGTTCCAAGTAGCTTCAGGCAAAGGATGCATTTCATAATTATACCCACAGATGAAGTCAAGACCGTATGGAATTACATCCAGGAGACCATGCATCCTAGCAACAAGCTTGAGATGTGGACGCTGGAAGTCAGATATTTAACCTATTGGCACCCAGTGCATCCTAATGCTGCCTATTCTGGCTGCTCTCGGCCACGAGCACACCCTCTTTGCCATGGCACCAGCTAGGGAGCATCTTCGATTCCTCTCCTATGTACACATCAGCTCATGCTTACTTTTTCCTCACAAATATGTTTTAATAAAATTAAGTTTCTAGGCCATTTCTAGTCTGTGCGCATAAATTTATTTCCTGGGTCTCTTGTAGGATTTGTATGTCCTGGTGTGAAATCTGAACTGTAGTCACAGGAAAGACCCCCTAGAATCGGTGACCACAGCAATCCCAGATAAGGGGTAAATGTTACCTTTAAATACGTTTCTTTCGGACTTCCGATTATATGATGTCAGAGCACCTGTGGGTGCTCCCTCTCTCTTAAAGAGTCACCTGCATTAATTGAACTTGTAAATTTTAAACACCTATTTCTCTTAGCATTAGAAATGACAAGTAGAATAAGTAATACAGCTCCAAGGAAGGCCTATGAGTTTTTTCCACTTTTAATAATAAAATATGCTGTTTTAATTATTGACGTGAATTTTGTGACAGGGTTAAGAACAAATCTAGCACAAGCCACTTTGACCTGTGGATTATTTTGACCTGAGGACAATTCAGCCCAAAATACTCAGGGAGAGCTCCCCTTCTACTGCCTACAGGATTGTGGCTCTGTCTGGTCCTGGGAGAGAACTATCACCAGAAGTAACTATGAAGTGTGAGCTAGGTGTGGCGAGCTCAGGGGAGCTCGGGGCGCCCCTTCAGATTTCTCCCTGTGTCTCCTTGTCTCCACAATGCCTGGCTACGTTTGTTTAGTGAACATTTCCTCTCCCCATCTTCCCATGAACTGTCTTCCCTTTGAAGCCCAGACCTCTGCCCTCTTACCCAGAGAATTCAAGTCTCAACTGCCTGAGTGTTGGAGAGGCTCTCCTGTCTTAATGAGACTCCTGTCTCGTACAAAAGTAAACGTTTTTGTCTTGTTAATCTGTCCAATGTCGATTTAATTGTTAGACCAGCCAAAGAACCTAGATGGAAAGAAAAGACAAGTTTTTTCCACCCTTTACAGATGAAATTACTAGTAATGGCTTTCTTGCATTGTCTGGATTTCTCACAAGAACCTCTACATTGTTAAATTGTTACTAAAATTATGTTATTGGTGTGGTTTTGATTTATCAAACCAATGGGCCCATAATCAAATAATTGACAAATAAATACACATTTTTGTTTTAAGTAAAATATATTCAAGTGTGATACATTATTGCTTATAATTCCATGTTAACTGAATTTTTTTGCTCCAACGTCATTGGATAAAGTGCATACTATTGATAAGGGAGCATGAAGCAGGCTGAAGGGCAAAAGACAGGCTCCTCACCCCACTCCTCACCGCATGTGGGAGCTGTGTGATATTTCTCTGACATTCCTGCCCACCCAAGAATGAAGGAAAGGGATGTAAGTGCTTGCCATGGTGATGTGGGAAACTAATCCAAGTGAAAAATTTAATTCCCTTACTGCCTGCAGCCACTGACAAGTGCTTGAAACCCCCAGAGTGACCTCCCTCTGGGAGCTCAGATGCCTAGATGATGACAATTTGCTGGGGGGCAAAAGAGAACCTCAGCCTAACATTATCCCAACCTCGAGGAACCTGTAAATCAACTTCCTTTATCTCAACTGCCCCAGGATCCATGCTGGTTATGCTCCTCCAAGGCTGTGGTCCCTGATATACATCTAAAGGGTCTTGTGACTGAGGCTTTATTAAATGATAATAAATGGTCTTTCCCTGGCAACACCAGCCCCCCAAGGTCCTGGAAACCTTGCTTCCAAAATTCCTTAGAGACTTTATCCCTGACCCCCTGCCAAGCTGAGGGTATGTATTGAGTTACCTGTCAGGACCCCAGTGCGGGTCTTCCTGCCCACGGGTCCTGTCCTGGTGCTTTAATAAAATCACCTTTTTGCACCAAAGATGTCTTCAAGAATTCTTTCTTGGCCATCGGCTCCAGACCACAAGAACCCCCCATCACCTCAAAACTTCATCACTATTATTATTTACATAATCGGAAAAAAATTAAAAACTTTTTTAAATGGAGAGAACAAAACTTTTAAAAATCTTGATAAAATAATTCAGATATTTGTAATTGCAATCAGATCCAGAAGAACTAATGAGAACTTCATAATTTATACTGTAGTCATTTTCATAGGACGTAAAATTCAATTTTAGTGGCAGAATATTTATGGAACCTTTTTAAAAGCAATTGAAGTATAGTTGACACGGAGGAAAGCAGGATTGAAACTTTCTTTCTGGCGGTGGTCTTCCCATTAATGTCTCTCTCTGCAGAATCCATTCAAGCACCAAATAGCGTCTTCCCATACTGATTTCTCATGTATCTCACCCATCAGTTTACTAAGTCCCTTAGAGTGGAGACTCGGCTTTATTCGTATTTGTGTCTTCCTAGGCACAAAGCACACAATGACAACCCCATAAAATATGTTCAATAAATTATGTTGATTTTATAATAATAAAAATCCTTACAACATAGGCACGTGGTATATAATAAAAGCAAAAATAGAGGAGGAAAGGCAAATAAGAACGAGATCCATGGAGGAACTTGAGTGAATCTAGTGGAGACAGTGCAAAGATGAGACAAGTCCAAGGAGTCAAGATCAGTTGGAAAGATATAAGTTGCCTTTTTCTATTCATGATATTACTTTACCTGGAAAAAGGCTGTGCTTGATGGCCTTCTGCCTCTCGCCACCTCCCCCAATCTACCAACAATCTCACATTTAAATAAATGCTACTGACGTCGATGATTACGCGTTGTTACCTGGTGGAATAATGAAACAGCTCCATGGCCGGCGCGCCAGCGGGTTGGAGGAGGAAGGCCAGGGTGCTGGCCAGAGTGCTGGCTGAGAAGCGAGCACCAAGGGCAGAGATTAGGGTTCCGCCAACCAGTACAAACTTCTGAGGCTCTCAGTGACTTCCCCTAAGGTTGCTTTTGTGTGGTTTTTATAATCTCTTGGCTTCCAGATTTTTATATCTGCTTACTGTTGAAGTTGTCTATATTGTGTTATGCCCAGATCGCGATCTCCCCAAAATCCCAAGACCACCAAGGAGTCCAAGACACGTTTGCAAAAGCAAAGGGCTTTCTTACGGGCTTAAGCTCGGGCTCACAGACTTCACCAGCGCTGTGGATCCGTGCTGAGAGCCCCGAACAAGGGCAGAGTAGGGTTTTTATGGGGTTTGTGACAGGGGAGTTACAGAAGTTGTGACACGGGAACAGTGATCCAATCATAATTATACAACATCATTGACAGCGGGTTTGACCATATACATTGTCTAGAGTATTCGTTACTTTTGGCGGGATCCAATTACGACGTTTAGAGTACCTTTAAATTCAACCAATCACAGAGCGAGCCTACGGTCTTACTCGGCGACTAACGGGTTAACTTTAACATTAGGTAACAGGGTCCTATCCATAGTTTCTATCTCCAGGCCTCTCCCTTAACAATGTGGAGGGTGGTCGCTGGCGTTTCCAGATTGGGTGCTGCAAGGGTGGTTACTCCTGCCTTGGGCAATGTGTAACTGCCTGATAGTTTCGGGGAAGCTGAAACTCGGGCCTTCTAGTTCAGAGGGGAAACTTAAAGCCTGTCATGGAGTCAGTTTGGTTTAGACGTTTAGACTTGTGGCCTTACAATTGAAAATACTAGTTTTCTTGGTGTAGTGGTAGTGTCTCAGGAGATGGAGTTTTGGTGAAGAGGGAGCAGCAATGAGCCCCTTGCTGTGATCATCCTTCACTTACATTTTTAGCCGTTAAGATACTGATTGGAAGTTAATTCAAAATGGGGGTGCCTGGGTGGCTCTGGCTCAGTCGGTTTAGTTTCTGACTACGGCTCAGGTCACGATCTCACAGTTTGTGAGTTCGAGCCCCACGTCAGGCTCTGGGCTGACAGCTTAGGCTTGGAACCTGCTTCTGATTCTGTGTCTCCCTCTCCTTCTGCCCCTCCCCCACTCACATTATCTCTCTCTCTCAATAATAAATATTTTAAAAATTAAAAAAATAAGTTATTTCGAGACAGAATACTTGGTGAAGATGTACATACATATATAAGAAATTAGAACAGAGGAAAAAAGTAACAGATGTTTATTTTATTTAGGATAATAAATATTAAAAATATTCTTTGGCCAAATAAATGTCCATCAAAGTCTATTGAAGGACAGCAGATTTCTCCAACCTAAAATGTATCTCTTTGGCATAAGGATGATTTTGAGCGAACTGCAATCAAAACTAGCAGATTCAGGAAAACCTTTTAACTTCCCTCTCACCTGCCTTAATCTACATTGGAAAGGGGGCCTGTGCCAAGGAAAGGTGCCACCGAGATACCTTTTGTGTTTTTTTAATGTTTATTTATTTGTGACAAAGAGACAGAGTGTGAGCAGGGGAGGGGCAGAGAGAGGGAGACACAGAAGCAGGCTCCAGACTCTGAGCTGTCAGCATAGAGCCCCATGCGGGGCTTGAACAGAGATCATGACCTGAGTTGAAGTCAGACGCTTAACCAACTGAGCCCCCAGGTGTCTCTGAAGATACCTTTTCTTTTCTTTTCTTTCTTTTTTCAGAGATATGTTTAGTCTGAGAAAGATATCTGCATGACAGGGAAACTTTCTTTTCTAAACTCCTTCTCTCTCCTTCCCCTGAATGGTCTTACTTCTCTTTAAGCCTCCAGGCCCTTCCCCCTTGGTTCAGTATGTTCTCTAAGCCTCATTACCCGGGTGCCCTAGGGGTCTTCTATTTTTAGGAGGCTCTCATACATATAAAGTTTGTTTTCATCCTGTTACTCTGTCTCGTATCAATTTAATTATTAGATGAGCCACAGAACTTAGAAGGGAAGAAAGGAAACATTTCACCCCTCTCCCACATACCATAAATACATATTTAAAAGAAATAAAGTCTGTTAATAACATAAGAAGTAGTAAAAATAAATACTAGTTATTTAACATTTTATATAAAATGTAGAATATTTTAAATTCATGTTTATTAAAGTGGAAACATTTTAAAGTATAAAGTTAATATAAACTATTTTAAATTTAGTGCTAAAAATAAACATTACTGTATTAAAAGGAAGCATGCTATGTGTATGTGGTATTTTACATAAATCATCTGCATTAATTCTTACACTAAGTTTATGAGGTAAATACTGTTATGATCCCAGTCCTACTCTGCACATGAACAAAGATTTAGAAAGCATAAGCTACTGACCAAAACCCAATCAGGAGAGAAGATACAATTTAAAACCAAGCTTTTCAAACTCGAGTTTCAGCTATTAACCACTTCCTGTAACACACACTTGAACAATGGGTGACATTAGTTACAGGAGTTTACGAAAATTATTGGTGTCAAAAATTTCAGAGTATGATCCTGTATTTGTTTTTAAAAAATAAAATCCCAGGTATGTGAAAAATATCGTTCTAAGTATTATGTGAAAACCAAATTTTTATTTTAGTCATTTAAAATCAAAAGGCTTAAAGAAAAAACAAACCACAAGCAGTAAGTTTGTAGATACAAGTACTTTATTTTTGTAGGGCTTTAAATGTACTCCAATGAATTTATAGTGAATGCAATTGTGATCACAATCTCAAAGGGATTTTTTTTTCTGAAACTACTACAATGATTCTAACGTTGCCCATGAAAGGAATCTTGTGAAACGAGATCAGAAACTTGAAAAGAAATCATGAGACCTATCGTGCCAAATCAGGCCCTCTAATACAGCTGCAATGTAAAATATTGATGTAATGCAAAAGAACAGTGTAGGGGAGGAAAAGTAACTTACTCTCTGCCCTGCTAGGTTCTGAAGAGCCTAAATAATGTCATTTTGAAATTAAGGCCTCCATTAAGAGCAACCTCAGGCTGCACGGAGCCCCAGTTCCTCAGATTGCTCAAGGTTAAAGCCATTCTCGGACCGCCTTCAGATCAGCTAATCAAAAAAAACATTCCTGTGGTCTGAGTCAAGGCTGGGAACTGTAGACAGTTATTCTGTACAAACTAGCCAATTTCTCACCGCTTCCCTGAACCCCACGTGGGCCCTCTGAACTCACCTCATAATTGGTCATTTTCAAAGGATTCTCAAAAGTCATGATTGGGTCCCACCAAATGTAATGAACACCTCACAGATACTGAATGGTCAAAGCTGTTACCATGGGTAGTGCTGTACAATTGTAATTGGAACTTACGTAATGATGTCATACGTACAACGTGTGCACTGTAACACCCCGTCCCTTACCCCATAAAAACCCTGCTCTCTATTGTTCGGGGCTTCACCTTGCTGCCATTACACCGGTAGGTGGGTGAGCCCCTGCCCGAGCTTGTAATAAAGACCCTTTTGTACTTGCATCGGTGTCGGCTCCTTGGTGGTCTCTGGGGACTCACGAATCGGGCACAACAGTTCTGTACCTCCCCCCCCCCACACACACACAGTACAGGCAGATTAACGAGAGAAAAACAGAGGTTTAATGACATCATATATACACAGGAGAGAGAGACTGAAAATCCTAGTAAAACTCCCTGGAAAAGCCCAACACCACCTTACATATCATTTTCCACTAAAGACCAGAGATGCCCGTTTTCTGGGAAGGGCGAGCCCAGGGAGCCAGTCATGGGCTCCCAGAAAAAGGATGGGAAACAAGGCAAGGGTGTTATGCAGAATTAAGTCCGACTTTCTTCACTGCAAGATTCTGTGCTCATGTGGTCTTCCTTGTCTTTCCGGCATAGAAAGGGAGACAGACTGAGATCTCCTTTATAAATGTAAAACGCCCCTTAAGAAAGAGTGACTTGTACTCTGCTTTTAGAGATTCTCCTGCGTCTGGCATTTCTTTAAATTTCTCAAAAGTAGCCCTTAGGCCAGAGAGGCCTATTTGGGGGCGGCATATTCTGTACCCTTCATAGGAACGTGGCATATTTGGGGAAGATGTGTCTTGAACTCGTCCACTCCTGTTTTGGGGTGACATCTTAGGGTTCCCTTCCCAGCTATCAATCACCCGCCTTCTGAAGGAGAGAGCGCAGTACTTGGTTACAAAAAATAAGCCCCTGTGAACACTCTCACGAGCAGATAGAATTTCAGATACAAACACCAACAGGCTCAGGAAAGGCTCCGTCCCCCACACGTCATTGGCTCTCAGTGCAGAGCGGGGCGGAGTCCGGGGTGTGGCCGCGGGGCTCGGTTCCCGCCCGCGCCTTCGGTTCTCAACCAGGTCCGACGGCTGCTTATAATTACTGCGATCGCGACAACAGGGCCATCGCTGCGACCTGCTCCCGTAGCGCACCGAGGCAGCCATGTCCGGCCGCGGCAAGGGCGGGAAGGGCCTGGGCAAGGGCGGCGCCAAGCGCCACCGCAAGGTGCTGCGCGACAACATCCAGGGCATCACGAAGCCCGCCATCCGGCGGCTGGCCCGGCGCGGCGGCGTCAAGCGCATCTCCGGCCTCATCTACGAGGAGACGCGCGGGGTGCTCAAGGTGTTCCTGGAGAACGTGATCCGGGACGCCGTCACCTACACGGAGCACGCCAAGCGCAAGACGGTCACGGCCATGGACGTGGTCTACGCGCTCAAGCGCCAGGGCCGCACCCTCTACGGCTTCGGGGGCTGAGCGCCCGCGACCCACGACGACCGCCACACGCACAAAAAGGCCCTTCTCAGGGCCCCCATCCCTTCAGCGAAGGGGCCGTGACGCGAGTTCCCTTTAGTTCCCCCTGTTGGGTCTTGGTTTCATGTCCTCCACTCCAACGTCTCGTTTCTGTGCTTCCCTGTCCTTCATGCTGTTCAGGAAGTTTCCTCAACGCATCCGAGCCAGCAAAGTTCTGCGGTTTTGCTGTGTTCATGCAGGTTGTTAAGCGTCAGTGAATTAAACGAGTAAACTTGACACACAGTTTAGCGTTTATTGGTTTCACCGTGGCATTTCGGGATTTTAACTACTAGGAGCCTCGGTCTGATCGCAGCTGCCAAGAAGCGGGTTCGAGGCTGTGGATCAGGACCATTTCTGGGCCCAGATGTGCGCGTGTCAGGATTCAGGGAAGCGAGACGGACACTCCGCGTCTCCACAAGGAGTTCGTGACGAGGTGCATTAAGTACTCACGAGACCTTCACGTTTTATCCCTGTTTAGTGGCCTTTCTGGTGACACATATCCTGCTCGAGAAGCAAGTGCGGCAGTTGTGAGAAGCCTTACTTCTTGCCCCCCTTCTGATGGGTCCAGCACGTGGTTGGTCTCTGGCTCCGATCCGGTTTCCACACAGTGTGGACTGTGGGAGCTGGATGAAGACTCAGGCCAGTTCCCCACAGAGGGGTGCTGGGGGCGGGGCGCAGCTGAAAGGCGTTTCAACGAAGTAATAAGGGAAACACGGTTGCAGCAGAGAAATGTTAGGATGAAAAAGCAGGGCAGACCCTAACCCAGAGGGGCTACTGAAGAGATCCTGGGTAGGGAGCGGAAAAGGAATCAAACAAACGGTTGGGACCGAAACCCAGACCGAAACTCAAAGTAGGTCTTAGTATTCCTCCAGACCAGATCTTAGCAAGGAGAGAAAGAAACCCAAAGTCAAAGGTAGAAAGTTTGGCCAGTGCAGATACACAGACTGAAGGAGTCATTGTCCGCAGGGATATAAAAAGAGTAAACAGTGATCTATCTATGTATGTGTGTGTGTGTGTGTGTGTTTTCTAAGGTTGAAATTAAAAAAGCATTTTCCCTTGCCTCACCAAGAATTAAGCTTTGTAAGGTCAAATACTAAATATGCATCTGGCCTGTCTCCCAACTCAGGATCCTCGATTCAGTGCCTTCTTTCTTAATGATTGTGATCTCTCATTTTCCTGGGAAGATGGGCCTAATTTCAGCTAACATATGACTCTAAATTGCAAAACCCAGGGCACCTGGGTGGCTTAGTCGGTTAAGCGTCCAACTTTCGCTTAGGTCATGATCTTGCGGTTCGTGGGTTTGAGCCCCGCGTCCGGCTCTGTGCTGACAGCTCAGAGCCTGGAGCCTGTTTCAGAGTCTGTGATTCCCTCTCTCTCTGACCCTCCCCTGCTCACGCTGTCTCTCTCTCTCTCTCCTAGAAATAAATAAAAACATTAAAAAAAATAAATTGCAAAACCCACAGTGTTTTGAATATTTCCTTCGCTATTCTTGTAGAAGATTATCTGTCGTGAGACTTTGTTTATATTTCCCCAACACCTTCTGAAGGTCTGTTATCTATTTGTGGCTTTCCCTTGATTTCTTTAATAATTTTGATAACAGTCTCTCAGTTCTTCAAAATAAACAAGAAAAAGAAAAATCCCTAAGTATTCTGTACATTATTTAAGTGTTATTTTTATAGCTAATATTCTAGTACTTGTCTTCAGAAATCTATGACTTATGGTCATAGCCTGATTTAATGAAACATTCAAAACTTCCTGATATTACCTTTCCTAAATCCAGGCCCCAAATTTTGAATAATGAAACCATGAATGCATTTATTCTACCTAAACTCCTTTTGTAGTTTCCCATGGGGCCACGAGGCCACACATAGTTTCTCATTTGATGAGAAAAGATGTACTTTGTAATTAGCAATATACAATTGTGAGAACTGTGTTGTTATATATATCGTGTAATAGGAAAAAAGAGGGCAAATCAAAAATAAATTATACATTCATAAGTTAACCAGATAAAATATTTTTAATCTAAATGTTTAACAATTTTACTTACGTTGGATAGAACATACTTATATTGATATAAAATAGCCACACAAAACTACCAACAGACAGTTCCTAGATAGCAATGCCATGGCAAAAAATAACAAATACTTTACAGGAAATATCAGAAGCCTCTAAGAGGCTTATCAATCTCCTCTGTATTCACAGTATCATACTTAGAGAATTCTATCCTATTCCATCCATAATGATAACACTGATTAATATAGTAAATTACCCAGACATTCTCTGGACATCAGCACATGGTTACTGTTTTTCCTTAGACTGTTTTCTAGCGGCCCATTCTACAAAATGCAGGTCAGAAATGGAGTTTTCCAGAAGAAGCATCAAAAGAACTTTAATAAATAAATGTACCCGATACCTGTCAGGCTCTGCCGTGGGACTGATTTAAGATTTTCTAAGCCATATTAGAAGCAGGTTACTTAGCCCAAGATCAGTAAACCAAGAATTAATCAGTTAGGACTGAATGAACTGATTTGGTTGTAGCTAAAATTCTTTCACTAAAGTCTTCTTATACTTGTAATTGCTATCTTTTTCAAATGATTTCTCACATTTTAGAAAAATATTCTATTAAAAGAAATCCTGGTAAATTGTCAGGAATACTTAAAACTATCGACTCTGTTGAAAATGGGTTATATATTGATTGGCTCTATCTACAAAACCACACAGAATAATGATTGGATTTTATACAAAGTGCTGTCTCCTAGGAATGCAGTAATTATAATGTGGTTAATATAGGTTAAAAACTAACTGATCCTTCTTAAAACAAGTAGGCCTTTATCCCCTTTCCAAACTATCATTAAAACAGACCAAGGAAGACAAAAGATAAAATTTTAAATACTTAATCATAAGATACCTACCGGTCTGATCACAGGTGATAAAAAGCCTTGATGTTGATTCTCTAAACATTTCAAAGTATATATTTCTCTATTATTTGAAGGTATTCAACACTGCTATAGAAACAAATGTGATGGATGAAACTTATGTCTTAGGTATAGATAAATAGTTAGAAAATTGAGCATGTATGTATTAAGCATATAGAGAAAGGACCAAGAGATACGTAATATTCATGAGGCACGTTTATACTTGAAACACCTGAACATTCAATATGCAGGAGATACATGAGGCACTAAATATTCACGATACACTAAATGTATTTGGAACAGGTATTACCTCAGTGCAGCCCCCCTCTGGTGATGTGCATTCTGGCCCCACATATCCTTTGCCTAAGACACACAAATCAGTCACCTGGCTATGAGGCAGTTGAATTGCCTAAGCAACAGCTGTGGCCAGTCATAACTGTCTCTCTTCAAAAGACTAGGTCCCTGTCATTGGTGCTGGGTTACCTTCCATTTGAGGAACTACTTGCCCAAACTTGGACTCTGGTCTTCAACAAGAAAGGCTGTATGTGGCAGAGAGAAAGGTAACTAAATATATAACCAATGACTCAGCTGCTGAGGTCCATCTCCTCACGCCCTCATCCCAAGCTGTAACGTACCACACGTCTTCCCCTTTGTCTCAGGCTATGTGCTCAAATGGATTGAAAGACCCAAGCGTTCTCGCTTTGTAATTTAGTCTGGGTCTTTCCGTGCCACAGGACAGCTTGTCGGAGTGTATTTTGAGGTCAGCAAGGCATAAACCCAAAACGAGTGCAAGTGAACAAGTACACATTGTAGGAATAATCAAGAGAATATCTCTGTTGGGTGGAAGATGGGCTAAATGGGGTATCAGCGTTAAGGAGGGCACTTGTTGGGCTGAGCACTGGTATCATGTGTAAGTAATGAATCACTAAATTCTACTCCATAAATAAATTAATTAATTAAATAGATAGAATATCCCCATCATTTGCAAAGTTGTTTGGGAAAAACCATACTGACACCAGAGTATTATGCACGGCTCCCTAAGAGACTATCTTAATCCAGTCAGTTAATATGGCTGGATCTCTGCTGGAAGGTGGTGGTTAAAAAAAGTTACTCACACCCCGAGATCACAAAATGAGATGCAATTCATGGTGAAGCATAAGTAACTGCTTCTCACAGCAGCGTGTGTCTGGCACTGTTACTTAAGCACTTCACCTTATCAACTCAATCCTCAAAATAATCCTTTGAGTGAGGTATCATCATCATCGTCGTCGTCATCATCATCATCATCACAACCATGTACATGAAGAAACTCAGGCCCAGGAAAGATTTAGAACTTAACTTGATCTCACAACCAAAAGATGCCTCTAATGACTGTGTTTAAACATTTCACCATCTACCGTCACTTTAGTAAGCAGAATTCTAGGACAGGACATTTACATCTTAACTCACTTAAGAATTTCTTTTTTTACATGCTTGAGATTAGTCTTTTTTATGTCCAAAGTATATGTGGGTCCACTTGCTGGTGCCAAATCTGACATTTTCCCAAGTTGAAAATACATGTGTCGTGTGGTTTACATTAATGACACAAACTCTGTGAAAATATCTACTAAACACACTTGAGCTCCATAGAGCAGAAACATTGTGCTTTTTTGCTCAAATCTTAATAACAATGTTACTGTAACTGCCAGCGAATTTTTATTAGCAACCACCAAGGACGCACTCACCGTTTGTCCAACATAAGCTAGCGCTGAATGTCAGTCATGATCCTCATCCTTAAAACATACACCTTTAACCTTAAGTTGTAAAAATTCTCTACTCTTCGTGGTAAATAAGTGACCATGAGCAGCAAGAGGACATTAGTTGTTCTTCCAGACTCACACTGACCTGAGATGACAGGTGACATTTGGAGGGGGCAGAGACCCCAACTACAAACAACTTAAACCTTAGGACAAAACTCTTCTGAATTTTCAGTCTGAAAACTTTTTCAACTCTCACCAAGCAGACTCTCCATCAGGACTTCTTGCACGGGGCCCATCAGAGGGTCTCCCCAGCGGGCCCAGTTAGGTCTCAAAAAGTTGTGTTCCCCGCAGCAAGCCCTAGAAACCCCTTCACACAACCTCCTTCCTCAAGCAAATCCCGCCAACAAGACCCCAAGGCAGACGGCGAGGGCCGCTGCGTAAGGTCTGCAGCAGGAGAGGGGGCGACCCACGCGCCACGCGGGGCAGCGAGCGCCAAAGTAGCGTCACAGCTCCTCTGGGATAGTGGGTGGAGCCCTGAAAAGGGCCTTTTGTTTGCAGACTGGGCGGGTGAGGGGAGCCGCTGAAGCCGGGAACTCCGAGCTCAGCCCCCGAAGCCGTAGAGGGTGCGGCCCTGGCGCTTGAGCGCGTAGACCACGTCCATGGCCGTGACCGTCTTGCGCTTGGCGTGCTCCGTGTAGGTGACGGCGTCCCGGATCACGTTCTCCAGGAACACCTTGAGCACCCCGCGCGTCTCCTCGTAGATGAGGCCGGAGATGCGCTTGACGCCGCCGCGCCGGGCCAGCCGCCGGATGGCGGGCTTCGTGATGCCCTGGATGTTGTCGCGCAGCACCTTGCGGTGGCGCTTGGCGCCGCCCTTGCCCAGGCCCTTCCCGCCTTTACCTCGGCCAGACATGACAACACGGAAGACTGCGGAACGCCCTGTCGTGTCCTCAGCGCTGCTTGCTTTTATACGTCCGCCGGCGGACCGAACTGAGAACCTAAGACGCAAAATGCCACCCAGTGGGGGAGGGAAGTCTAACAACAACAGCAAAAAGCCTTCGGTTTCCTAGTGCTGTTTTGTTTTGTACCTAGTACCTATTTGGCGGCCACGTTTTAAAGCTTTAAAAATTGCTTTTGAATGTTATGAAAAATGCAAAATAAACTAGCAAGCTCTTACCTCAGCACACAGAACACTTAAGGCTGTTGGCTAATCTGGTATTTTGGTGAACAGATAAATGCACATGTTTCTTTCAAAGACACACAGTGCCGTGTATAGGGGCTTTAGAATTTCTTTCCGCTTGTTATATTTTAGTCAACTTCCCCTCTCTAAAGAGAAAAAAAGTTGTTTTTAATATCTCTGTGGTAACCTTCTTTAAGAATTCTCTATCGTACACTTTAACCAATTCTCTAGCAATGTCTTAATATACTAGATGTTTAAAATAATTATTTTCCCCAATGATCAATGTGTCACATTGGACACAGTGCACCTGGAACAGTGGCGGGCAAGGACAGGCACCATGAGACAGGCCAGTGTGGCATGGTTATTAAAATCCAGCAAATTCAAGAAAAGCTTTTTACCTCCTCCACAACTGCCTACAAGGAAATTGCATCCACCCCCTGCTCCAGGACCAGAGCTTTCACAGTAGATAACTACAGTAGGAACTATGTGTAGAAGATGCGCGGGAACCTGGCAAGGCCTGCCTGACCAAAGTCTTCTCTATGCCCCACTGAATGGCCCAGCAAACGTTTGTTTACCAAACTCTTCAGGTGAAGTGCATTCCTTCCCTTTGAAGTCCCAGACCCTCGCCCCTCCTCCTTGATCAAAATGACATATGTGCCTCATTTCGCTGGCCTTTGAAATTCCATGTCTGTGTGGATTCCCTCTACATACACTGTTATATTTGATTTTCTACTGTTAATCTGTCTCATGTCAATTTTATTCTAGCCTAGCTAGAAGGACCTAGAAACGGGCAGAGTATTCTTGTTCCCCGATAGAACAATTACTAAAACTTCTATTCTGTTCTATATTTTAATCAGTTTCCTTTGCCAAAGGAAATCTATATTTTCAGTTGAAACTTTGGAAAAGTTACATGACTGAAGGTGAAAAAAAGTGATTATGTTTGTGGAAATCATAAGCACTTGCTATGATACATTTTAAACAAGTTCTCTAGTGCTTAACATGTGCTTTCTTCTTTTTTTATATATTTTAAAGGAGATCTATACATAATTTATTTCCTGAGGATAACTTAGAGTTGAAATGCTTTGTCAGAGAGGATGCAGATTTTGTGGTATTTGATTCACATTACTACACTTTCCACAAAAGTCTTATCACATTCACCTGTGCCAGCAATAACTGTTGTACATGTGAGTTCACCATCACTGACACAATACCAAAGCGGCATATTTTGAGGTGGTATATTCTGCTCTCCTTCAATATACTGTATCTTGTTTTGGGCTTAAAGGAAAAGTGAACCCCCTCTGGAATTTTCCACATCAATGCATTGCACTTATTAACTGGGGCAGAAAAATCACCGTCTTTAAAAGAATGAGTCCTTCATCTTTGTTCATTGTAGGAACCTGAAAATTTCCCCTTATTCCCTTCATGGTTCATTGGCTGGTCCTCTAATTAAAACGACATAAAGCAGATTAACAGAAAAACAAACTTGATTTCATAAGTACAGAAGCCCTGTAAAAAAATAAGAGACTCAAAGGCAGTCAGGCAACTTGAGGCTTAGCCGCCCTCCCAGGCTGAGGACGAAAGCGGGGGGGGGGGGGGGGGGGGGGGGGGGCTGGGGCCACAAAGCAGGGGGGGCGGACCTCCTGACCAGTAAGAGTCGCAGTTTGGTTAATCAGTTGTTTGCCTGGCCTATAGCTGCACCTTTCACATAAAAAAGTTTTGTCCGGTAAAGCTGTCCCTCTGTTATCCACCGCTTATGGAAATTCTTTAGGGCAGTTGAGGGAGGGCCAAAAGTTGTTCTTGGCCTGTGGGGTTGTTGTCTGACTTTAGTTCATGTGCCAAATAGTCCACATGCCAAAGGGGCATTTTGAGACTTGTTCGGAACCACGTCACTGCCATATTGCTGGGCTTAAAACTGGGCCTGGCTTATAGTAGGAGAGCAATAAATATTTGCTGAATGAAATGTAGGGGAATAAAGAATTCTCTATCCCCTTTGGATCTCTGGCTAAGAATTAAACCAACAGGAGTCAGATCAACAGGAAAAAGGGTCCAAATGTGATTGAATGTGTACATGCTACGCGGGAAGGAAGTCTCAACAAAGTGACTCCCATGGGGAATTTCATACGTTTTAGACAAAAGATGAATTTGTGAGGAACTGACAAGACAAAGGGCATTGGGCCTCGAGTAGCCAATTGAAGAAATAATGTTTTTTTCAAAAGGCCTTTTGGCCCCCAATTGCCTGTCTCTGGTGACAAGAAGGCCTCCCTCTGGGTGCAGGAGGGGCACCTTTCCCTGGAGAGACTCATCTGCTTCCAGGGAAGAAGGGCGGAACAGGGGTGGGGGAGGGGGGCCAAGTGACCTTCTTGCTTCTGCAGTTTCTCAGCTCTCAAACTTAGGATATGTAGTGTACGCCGAGGTGCTGTATTTGGGGGCCGCGAGCCTGGACCCCGATCGAAATGAACATGGCGAGTGTCGCTCCCAAGCCCACTTTCTGAGCCCCCTTTCTTGAGCATTGACGTTGCTCCAGCTGAAAGCTACACTTTGCAGCCAGTGTGCCTCCACCTCCCGGAAGTCAGGCGGCCTGAAGCAAGGCGTGACCCTGCCTGCTTCCTTTCCCCCCCAGCTTCCTCCCTCCTCTTCTTGACTGCTGCCCCCTTAGTCCAGACCTCACCCCTGTGTGGTATTTCCAACTTTTTGATCCGGCTCTCGCTCCCTTTCAATCTGTTCTCAAAGGGGACAGCAGGATAATGATTCAGAATCTTACGTCTTGCAAGATTTTAAAATTCTGTAAAGCCTGCCTTCCCCCAGCAGATAAACATTATATTTCTTGTCAAGGTGTACACAGCACGTCTGTATCATAAGGTTTTCTACCCCACCTTCTACTTCCCTTTCCACATTTATGTCCAGCCATCCCAGCCTCCAGCCACTCTAAAGTAGCTTTAGAAGCCTCTAAAGGAGTGCTGGGTGCTCAGACCACCCTGTCTGGGGCACGCTTCCCTCCCCGCCACAGGCTCTTACCCACCAAGCAGGCTCCACTTAGCTCACTTCCCAGGTTATTCTCACGGTCCATATTTTCTTCGGTTTCCCCTGGAGATGCTGGGACTTTCTCACTGCAGGAACACATTTTAGCACCTGTTACACTGGAGACCAATTTGCTGAATAAATGTAGGAGTGAAGAACGGTGGGCTACATAGAAATGAAAAGACACACTGAGTTCGTTGCTGGGAATATTAAAGGGAACTGAAGAGGCAGAGAAGGAAAAGAAACCTTTGCAAGTCTTCACTTAACCTGATGGGAAAGGACTCAGATTTAGTTTTCAAACCATATTTATCACACTTCTACTGAAAACTCTAATGCTTATACATTTACAGGGGGGTGGGGGAGAGGGAGGAAGAGGAGTGCAGGAGATAGTGGCCATGGTATAGACTCCTGAGAGGTGAGAAAATAGAACACAATCTGAACTATGCTGCCTGGTGACACTAAGTAATCAAGTTTTCAGTCAGCACTGCTGATCTGACAGTATGCCTTCCAACTACAGTTTTAAAAGATGGAGGGGGCTGGGCTGTAGGCCCACCGGAGTCTGGGGGCAAGTAGATACTCCAGCTTTATCAACGGAGACCTACAGTCCCCAGGTCCTGCCCTAACCCTCACTCCGGTGGAAACTACCCCACGTCTACTCACAGATAAAATGAAGGAGCCAGAAAACTATGTTCTACACAGTTCACCCCAGGAAATTCTAAATAGTTCTGCAGCCCAATTTCAAGAGTGGAAGTGATCACTGCATTGATGTATATTAGTACATTTCATACTAAAAAGAAACTGCAAATCCAATGCCAAAACACTAGGCAAATCCTGCTACCAAGAACGCTGGTTTGTCCTAAGTAATTTACTTCTAAAATATACAATGCCCACGTATACGTTAAAAAGTCTAACAGCGAACAAGCTCTTTCTTAGAAGGAGTGGATGGCTCTAAAAAGAGCCTTTGTGGTGTGGGTCTGCAGGATCCGGTCTTTCGGGGGAAGACGAGTTTACTTGGAGCTGGTGTACTTGGTGACGGCCTTGGTGCCCTCGGACACGGCGTGCTTGGCCAGCTCGCCGGGCAGCAGCAGGCGCACGGCCGTCTGGATCTCCCGGGACGTGATGGTCGAGCGCTTGTTGTAATGCGCCAGGCGCGACGCCTCGCCCGCGATGCGCTCGAAGATGTCGTTGACGAACGAGTTCATGATGCCCATGGCCTTGGACGAGATGCCCGTGTCGGGGTGCACCTGCTTCAGCACCTTGTACACGTACACCGAGTAGCTCTCCTTGCGGCTGCGCTTGCGCTTCTTGCCGTCCTTCTTCTGCGCCTTGGTCACCGCCTTCTTGGAGCCCTTCTTCGGGGCGGGGGCGGACTTGGCGGGCTCGGGCATGGTCGGGAGGACACCGGACGCGCTGGAGACAGACAGCGGAAGACAAATAGTAGCCGCAAAGCGCGGCTTGCCCTTTTTATATAGAAGCCCTTATGCAAATAAGGTGTAAGTTACAGCCCTAGGTCTCATTGGTGACTATTCAAATGACATCAATAATCAGCTCTGCCCAATCACGACGCAAGGATCGCAAAGCTGCATTCTCATTGGATAAACTAAAGCCACAACCCTAACCAATGCCAAGTCTCTTTTTTCGCGCCCAATAAGGGTTATAAAAAGTGCTGGTCTCGTACCCGTTTTACTAGTTACGCTTAGAGAACCCAGTTTCGTGATGTCCGGACGCGGGAAGCAGGGCGGCAAGGCGCGCGCCAAGGCCAAGACGCGCTCGTCGCGGGCCGGGCTGCAGTTCCCGGTGGGCCGCGTGCACCGCCTGCTGCGCAAGGGCAACTACGCCGAGCGGGTCGGGGCCGGCGCGCCCGTGTACCTGGCGGCCGTGCTCGAGTACCTGACGGCCGAGATCCTGGAGCTGGCGGGCAACGCGGCGCGCGACAACAAGAAGACGCGCATCATCCCGCGCCACCTGCAGCTGGCCATCCGCAACGACGAGGAGCTCAACAAGCTGCTGGGCCGCGTCACCATCGCGCAGGGCGGCGTCCTGCCCAACATCCAGGCCGTGCTGCTGCCCAAGAAGACCGAGAGCCACCACAAGGCCAAGGGCAAGTGAGATCCTGGAGTAGTTTGCCACAACGGCACTCCCATGTAAACCAAAGGCTCTTTTAAGAGCCACCTACAATTTCTTCAGGAGATCTGGACACTGAATGCTTTTGTATGTCTGGTAACCATTATGAAACTCATTTCTATCAGCCCCATAACTTGACTTAAACAAAAGCAGTATCACAAAGTCTTTTTGTAATGATGAAATTTTAAAAGCTATCTGATTTAAGACCCTGCAAGCAACCTACCCTGTGGTTTTGCCAGTTGGTGGGACCTCTGGATGTACTTGCAGAAGGGTGGCTTCGTTTTATTCCTACCATAGGTACCTTGGTGGAAGGTAAATTCCTTAAGGCAGGAATAGGAGTAATTGTTCAATTACCCGCCATTCTTCAAGCCCATGGCAAAGCCAGTCCTTTCCCAAATTTGTAAAATAAGACGGGTTTCTGTTGCAATCTTGAATTTCCAAGTTAGTAAAGTGCTGCACTGGAGTTTTATGTTATCTGAACATGACTAGTTGGTGTAAGGATGTTTCCCTATGAAGTTTCTAGTCTGGATTGTTTACATGCAATTAGAATTTCCTTGCTGAAAAAGAAAAATCTCGAAGTATAAAAAGTATAAACAATTGAGGAAAGCAGGTATAGAATTGAGCTGTCCAGTATGGTAGCCAGTGGCTAGTCTGAATTAAGTGCCATACTTGTCAAAAACACACTGGATTCCGCAGCGTTTGGGAAAAGAATGTAAAATATCAATTGTTGATTATATGTTAAAATGAGCATTTTGGAAATATTAGGTTAAACAAAATAGGATTTAAAATAATTCCTCCTGTTTATTTTGTTCTAATATGGATCTAGTGTGGAAAACATTATTTCTTATGTAGCTTGTATTTATTTTTAGGGAAAATCACTAGTATAAAGCGGACAGAAAAAATATATGAGGTCGTGGACAAGAATACCAGAGCATTTGGAGCTCAATAGAAGTTTCGAGTCTGTAACCAATCCTGGTACCGGTTGTGTAGGCTGGTCCCCTTTTGTCCAATCAGCTTCTGACTCTCACTATAAATATGACAGAACGGGCTTCTCCTTACGGTCATTGAACTCTCCGGCCATGGCTCGCACGAAGCAGACGGCGCGCAAGTCGACGGGCGGCAAGGCCCCGCGCAAGCAGCTGGCCACCAAGGCGGCCCGCAAGAGCGCGCCGGCCACGGGCGGCGTCAAGAAGCCGCACCGCTACCGGCCCGGCACGGTGGCCCTNGTCAAGAAGCCGCACCGCTACCGGCCCGGCACGGTGGCCCTGCGCGAGATCCGCCGCTACCAGAAGTCCACCGAGCTGCTCATCCGCAAGCTGCCGTTCCAGCGGCTGGTGCGCGAGATCGCGCAGGACTTCAAGACCGACCTGCGCTTCCAGAGCTCGGCCGTCATGGCGCTGCAGGAGGCGTGCGAGGCCTACCTCGTGGGGCTCTTCGAGGACACCAACCTGTGCGCCATCCACGCCAAGCGCGTCACCATCATGCCCAAGGACATCCAGCTGGCGCGCCGCATCCGCGGCGAGCGGGCCTGAACCGCAAGGTCTGTCACTCCTTCCCAAAGGCTCTTTTCAGAGCCACCACATGCACGTTGAAAAGGACTGTTTCCCTGTATCTGTTGGGGGGCTACGTCTATAGAACCGCCCCATTTCTGGGCGTTTTACAATGTTTTAGGAAGTTGGTAAAAGCACTCAAGTGCACCTGACTTAGCTATTCTGCTTGTTCCGGTTTATAGTTTTCGCCATGTCTAGCCGCTCTGCTATGGGGGACATTGCCCTTTATCTCACGGTAATCCGCTTCGGGTCAGCACATAGGAAGACCGCCTGCACGTTCGTTTTCTCTCCTCTGTCCCTTCTCAACTTAGAAGCCCGTGGAAAGAAATTTCTAAGTAACTTTGCTTTGTACTCTGGAGCTTGGATACCAACATAACAACTGCTAACTTAGTCACCCACCACGATCCTGTTCATTGCCTTCCTGAGAGTGGGTTCATGAATAAGTAGGACCTGTGTTCTCCACATCCACATTTTAGGATGATGCTAGTATACTATTCAAGGTGCCCTAGTTCCTTTTTCAAGCAAGGTGTTCTCTCCTTAGTCTCCCTTCCTATGGAAGGGAAGGTATATTTATTTGGAGGAAAGCAGTGCCCTCCTACCATCACAGTTTACCCTCTTGTACACACACGTGCATGCACACACGAGGCTGTTGATCCAATCTAAGGCCAGTTTCTAAATAGATTGGTAATCTCAAGTGTGAGAGTTTTCCTTCCTCCTGGGCTGGGAAATCGCTATTAAGGGCCCTGTCCACTCTGACCCATACTCTTGCTGGCTGGGTAGAGCCCCCTCCCAGAGAGAAGGCAGTAAGTACGATTCTCCAAATTAGTCTTTCAGTTCTGAGTATATGAAGATTTATCCGGGTGCAGGAGTAGTTCTAGTTGTGTGGACATTTTTAGATCTGTGGATGTGGTTACTCCCTGCCTCTGAATCCACTCCATGTGCTAACTGTGATAATCTTGTGATAATCTACCTCAGCTCTTTCTGGGCTTTCAAGGTGAGCTTTCATCACCCCATAAGAGGAATTGAAGTTTGCCATAGGGATGGCATGCAAATGTTGCAGGATTCTCGCACAGAGAGTCATGACACCGAGGCTTTTCTTTCCAGGAAGCAACTTTATTCGTGCCGGCACCCAAAAGAACTGAGTGGCCCACATCACATGGCATAGTTTTTTTTAAAATACATTTTCTATTTCTTTGTCTCCCATATATGGTAACACACATAAACATGCAGTCTGATTAAATTGTCTCAGTTTACAAGGCCATGGGGAATGTAGGCACCTGGGCGCATATCTAGGTGACCTTAAAGTCTTCCCTCCTCTTTTTCTCTCTCTTTAGGGTGGAGTCCCTACCACACAAAAATGCATGCTCAGTAACCCCAGATTATTTTGGCTGATGCTAAGATGTCAATGGTGATGCCATCCTTTAAGGCTCACCGGAGGAACAGGGATGGAATTATCAGTCTGGGGTGTGCATTTTCAGTTTCCTGCTGATCTGCGAGAATTTCTGAATGTACATGAATATGCACACCTGAACTCAAGAGGTAAGTCTGGGATGGACATAAAGGTTTGGGAGTCATTATTTATATAGTCATTAAATGCTATATAAAAAGCATTTAAAACAAAGCAAGTGGATTACAGATTCCTTTAGGCCCCTTTCCGTTTCTTGCAACCTGTACTTTATCGACAGTATCGAACTTGGTGTCATTGCCGAACATATCACAAGCCATGGATCTGCCGATGCTCATTCTCCACAGAGATCCCCATCCTATCCCCTATTTTCCAATTTCCTCTAACCTGCAGATGAGCTGTTCCTTCTCACAGATCTTCTCCTCCACGCCCTCCTAATATCCTGTGCTTATTTCTCTTGCCGTCTTCTGTTTTAGTTGTTTACTTTTCTGTTTCTTCCCATTAGACTGAGTTTCTTTTGGACAGGCAGTGTCTTAGTATTGTGTCCTGAATGCATAATACCTGAATATGAAACGAAAATTCATGGAAAGTATAAGTACATTAAAATTTAATAAGTGAGGCCACAGAAGAAAGTTTTTTGCCTCCGTTTCTTGAGAAGTAGCATAAACATTCCAGTCTTTTCCAAGGCCTAGTATACAAGGATCTTGCTTCGCCCATGTAGAAATAGGGAAAACAGACCTGTATCTTTGAACTCACTATTCTCAAAATGGCCTTTGGCTTTTTAGAAGTCTTTCTATTTTTTCAAACTGTAGGTTTCCATCGTGAAAACTGGGAATCAAGTTGGTAGCATTCGGTGTCACCCTTGTTACGACTGAGAGTGTACCGCTAGATTGGACATCCGTGCATTGGCAGTGTGGTAATATATGTACCCATATGCTTGACATAGACATGGATACAAATAAAATACTATGAACTACATTTGAATACTCTTAGTAAGCAGATCATTAAAACCAATTTTTCTTTAAAGGCAAATTTTTTAAAATACAAACTTACCGTTTGCTAACACCCTGTTGGGTTTCTGTGTACCATTTATGGAAACCACTCCTGCACCCCCCCCAAGTTAATTTGATTTGATAGTAAAATTGTCACCTAAGCCACCTACAACAAATTTCCAGGTATTGACATAGGTAATCTTTTTGAATCAATGTAATATTCTTGTATATTCAATACAAATGACTGCAAAATTTGTCTCTTTACTTCAGAAATGTCAACTTGGCAACAAAATACACTGTAGGAAAGGGAAAAATTTCATCCTTCATTGCACCCTTCGACCCTACCTGGTTTAAGGGATAAATTGACATGGGACAGAATTAACAGGAAATGCATTTTATTACATGAGGAGGCCCACCGAAATTTCCTACCCGGAAGGGCTGAGGAAGCTTTTATACTTTTTAGACAAAAACTTGAGGGCTTGACAGGTTAAGGAAGACATGTTTGAGACCCTTGACCAAGTAAACAGAAGTTGAGCTAATTAGACTCGTAGAAATGACAGCTCTCCAGCCGTCAGAGTCCCTATCTCTAGTGATAAATTTCAGCTTTCAGGGAAACAGGAGGGGATGAGTGTCTTTGCACTGGAAGTTTTGGGAGTAACTCATTCAAAATATATCCATGTGGGAAGGTAAGGGCAGACTGCCCTTGGCCGCTACAGTACCAACCCTGAAATGTGGACAGGAGTTGAGGGTTAACCAAGGTTAGAGCCTAACTGGGAACTGTGCTCCTAATCATCCTGAACGAAAGACTAACGCGAGAGTGAAGCAAGTCGTGTCACCTTTTTATGACCATAGAAGTGGCTCTGAAAAGAGCCTTTTGTTCGTTAGTGGTTTCCAAATTCCTCCTCACTTGGCCTTGTGGTGGCTCTCGGTCTTCTTGGGCAGCAGCACGGCCTGGATGTTGGGCAGGACGCCGCCCTGCGCGATGGTGACGCGGCCCAGCAGCTTGTTGAGCTCCTCGTCGTTGCGGATGGCCAGCTGCAGGTGGCGCGGGATGATGCGCGTCTTCTTGTTGTCGCGCGCCGCGTTGCCCGCCAGCTCCAGGATCTCGGCCGTCAGGTACTCGAGCACGGCCGCCAGGTACACGGGCGCGCCGGCCCCGACCCGCTCGGCGTAGTTGCCCTTGCGCAGCAGGCGGTGCACGCGGCCCACCGGGAACTGCAGCCCGGCCCGCGACGAGCGCGTCTTGGCCTTGGCGCGCGCCTTGCCGCCCTGCTTCCCGCGTCCGGACATCACGATCCGAAGTGCCAAACGGTAGCCAGTAAAAGGAACACAAAGACCAGCACTTTTTATAACCCTTATTGAGCGCGAAAAAGAACACTTTGCATTGGTTAGGGTTGTGGCTTTAGTTTATCCAGTAAGACAGTAGCTTTGTGAGTCTCGCTATGTGATTGAGCAGAACTAACTACTGACGTCATGTTGAATAGTCACCAATGAGACCTAGGACTGCAACTTACACCTTATTTGCATAAGGGCTTCTATATAAAAAGGGCAAGTCGCGCTTTGCGGCTACTATTTGTCTTCCGCTGTCTGTCTCCAGCGCGTCCGGTGTCCTCCCGACCATGCCCGAGCCCGCCAAGTCCGCCCCCGCCCCGAAGAAGGGCTCCAAGAAGGCGGTGACCAAGGCGCAGAAGAAGGACGGCAAGAAGCGCAAGCGCAGCCGCAAGGAGAGCTACTCGGTGTACGTGTACAAGGTGCTGAAGCAGGTGCACCCCGACACGGGCATCTCGTCCAAGGCCATGGGCATCATGAACTCGTTCGTCAACGACATCTTCGAGCGCATCGCGGGCGAGGCGTCGCGCCTGGCGCATTACAACAAGCGCTCGACCATCACGTCCCGGGAGATCCAGACGGCCGTGCGCCTGCTGCTGCCCGGCGAGCTGGCCAAGCACGCCGTGTCCGAGGGCACCAAGGCCGTCACCAAGTACACCAGCTCCAAGTGAGTGTGCCGGGAGGCCCGTTCCAACCCAAAGGCTCTTTTCAGAGCCACTTAAGCTTTACCAAGAAAGAGATGATGCACTTTGCTTACCATTAGAGAAGCGGGTGATCCGTGTAGGTGACGGGGTCCCAGATCACGGTCTCCCAGGAACACCTTGAGCACCCTGGGGGTCTCCTCTCGTAGATGACGCCGCAGATGTGATTGACGCCGCCGCGCGCCGGGCAGCTGCCGGGTGGCGGGCTTGGTGACACCCTTGATGTTCCCTGTGCAGCACTGTGGTGGTGCTTAGCATCACCCTTCCCAGTGCCTCCCCGCCTTTGACGCGTCTAAATCTGATGTTGACTGTATAGACGGAAACCCTAGGGCCAAAAGTCAAAAGCCAGAGCAATGAAGGGGGAAATGAGGTGGGATGAAGCCAGCCTTTTGCTTGAACTCTTAGGACCAAATTGAAAACCAGAGGAACACGGGCGGGAAAGCTTCACAATTCTTCTGCCCTCTTGTTCCAGAGGAGGAGGAGGAGGAAGGGAGGTGCTGAAGCGTCTCTGAGGCCGTCTTGGGTGGAGGTGAGGCAGGATTTGTGGCGCCCTTGCAGGGGAGAAGAGTTGCTGAGTCCTCAACTGAATGTTCTAAGCAAGAAAAAGGGGTTAGTGAGTGAATGTGGGTCTCCCCGTGCTACTCACCACACGGTATAGGCAGGCACAAGGGACAGTAAAGGTCTTGGACTCCCTGGGTAGGAACAAGCCCCTGCCTCTGGCTCCAGCCTCCAGCCCTTGCGCCGCGCTGAGTGCTGGTCTGCTGAGCGAACACACCGCTTGCAGGTGCGCTGTGTGCGATAAGGCAGGTACGGTGCTTAGTGCGTGTTAACTTCTCAGAGCAGCTCTATGAAATAAGCACGGACGTCTCTCTCTCAAATAAGGCAAAACAAGTCACCCAAGCCCACAAAGCAGCAGGAGCAACAACAACAAAACAAGAAGAAAAAAAAAAAGCGTGAATGGAATTTAAGCTGCCAAATTCGAGTCTGCGCTTTGGGTAGGATCTGCTGCTTGTTTTAGGTCAGAATCTCCGCTTTGGTGAGATTGGAAAGTGCAAATGAAGGCCTTTGCTGTTAGCGTCCTTCTTCAGTAACTTCTCACTTCTTTAAATTTATTAGACATTAACTGTGTCCCTAGCACCGTGCTGGGTTCTCGGCCCAATGAGGCCACCTCTTGGCTCTGTGTCCTGCAGCAAACTACAGAAGGTATGGGTCCGCATGCCTTCCCTCTAAAATAGGAACAACTTGAAGATTACAGGAGAAGTTTGTCTTCTCGCCCTTGTATCTTTGCCTGTGTTAGTCACGTGGAATAATAAATGTGAAGATGGGTTATTACAGTAGGAAATCATTTTGCTACGGGAAGGCCAGTATATCAATTGTACTCTGCACAAATTTCTACTTATGATCCCCTGCTACTCTGTTGCATGAAGGTAATAACAAAACTGCAGTAATTTTTATTTACTACTCTTTCCAGGTTCAGAAAGAAATGTCTAATAGGCCAACTCAAAGTGACCAATGAAAGTCATCTGTGTCTACCTTGCCTTCCAGTAATCTTGTGACTTAGCCAACAAGCAAGATGCTAAAGTGGATTTTAAAATGCTTTCTTGCTGCCACCAAAACCCAACTGTATTTTCCAATTCTTCCACCCAGTTAACTAACATTTTATTTAACATTTAGTATTCACTATAAGCCGGTCATTGTGTGTTGGGTTAGAAATGGAAATTCCTGAATAAGACTCCATGATCTTAATTCTCAGTCACCGCTGGGGGCACTGAAAATTGGTAAAACTTTCATGGAGGAAAATTTGGCAATCTCTTTCAAAACAATGAATATATTTTTACATGCAGAAGCCGCACCGCTGGGATTGTATTATTCTTGAAAATGAGCAAAATGACATATGTACAGGGGTTTTCAGCAGCCCAGTTTATAGTTCAAAAGATTAGAAGCAATCTGAGTGACCGAAAACAAAGCGAAAAGTTAGTGCATTATTCTCTCCAATGGTAAAAAAACAAACAAGAATGCTGTTTTTCATAATAGCAGTAGCTAATACGTATTGCTTACCATGTGCCAGACAATGTCCTAAAGATTCTTACATATATTCAGTCCTTCAGTCTTTATAATAACCTTATGAGTTAAATTACTACTATGTTTGTTTTATAGGTTATAAAGTGGGGATTCAGAGAGGTTGAGTAAATTGCCTGAGGTTGAACAGTCACTAAGTAATGAAAAAATACTTTTTAAAAAATCTAGCTTCAGAATCCACATTTGTAACCACTGTGGACGATTAGGCTTCTCCAGGTATCGATATGTGATGGTCTCCAAGATCTACTGGCTAGTGCAGAAAGTAAGGTACAAGATCGAGTTCAGTAGAATGCTGTATATATATGTTTGCATGAGTGTAAAATACCTCTAGAAGGATACTAGATACACTTCCAGCAATAAAGGGAGGATCTTTTCCATTGTAACCCTTTTATGCTCTTTGAATTTTAAATCAGGTATGCACTGCCCATAAATGAATAAGTGAACAAGTAAATAAATAAATCTAAGAATCCCCCTGCTCAAATACAGATAAAACACACATAATAAATGCCATGGCAGAGATGTGTATGGAAAACCCAAGGAGCACAAGATAGGTGATATTACCGCCAGGGGCGAGGGTCGTACAAAACAACGTTCTAAGCAGATGCAGTAGGAAAGTGGGTATCACATTCAAGGACTCAGTAACAGTTGGTGGGGCTAAAGTCCACAACGGGAGGCAGAAGAGAGCAGCCCATGGGCCTGAGCCATTAGTCTGATGGAATGTTACACCAAGGGCTTCGTTCTGTACTCCGCGTGGGCCTTTTATCCTGAAAGGACTTCAGGATAAAACAATTAATATGAGTTGTGAAGAGTGTATCAAGTCAGATTCTGAAATACACAAAATCCTAGATGCCAATATAACAGTGGATGGTTATTTAAGTGAAGCAGGCTCCCAAAGTATTTATTAAATTAGTCCACCATTCATAGGATTTCTTTGTTCCATGAGCATGAAGGAGAAAAAGAAAGTATCACTGGTCGATTTTGGAACTAGTAGAGGAAACTCACAAGGATTTATTACCAGTTTAAAGGAAAGATTTCATGTACAACATTGTTGCCTCTGTAGTCTAGGATCAAAGAAGCCAATGGATCGCACTGCACACAGCAGAGAGAAGTGCCGGAGGGCTGTGCAGCGCCCTCTAGTGTTCCGGGGTCCTCAGAGATCCCCTTACAAATCAAATGACACTCCTATGTTTTTATCAACTGCAAACTACTGGGCAGCAGCTTTGAACACTGGCACAGACCCCCATACAGGACGGCAATATGGTACGTACACAGGGCCGCACTGGGCAGGCTTGGCTTGATATTTTACATGAAGAAATAGAAAAGAAATTGAAAAGGATGCTATTTCATACAAGAGAATTGGATCTTGTCTTCCACCATCCAGGAAATCCTTCTTTCTAACCCATTTATTGGCCATTGTCAGCAAGAAGGGTATGCTTTGGTTTCTATTTTTAGGTGTGTAGTATACAAACAGTCCCATCTTCCTTCATGCAAGCTTTTTTTCCAAATTGGTTTCCTTTAACCTCACCATTTTCCTATAAGAACTTATGGTTCCGTCTGTCTCAGCACATGTTAATAAGATAGGAGCTGTAACAAGGGTCGAATAATCCACAGAGCTTAAGACCACATGTGTAATAGGAAAATCATTAAGCATCAGGCATTAAGGGAATAAGAAAATATACAAATTGTTGCAAATCCCAGTTATTTTTTTAACGTTTTATTTATTTCTGAGAGAGAAAGAGAGACAGTGTGAGCAGGGGAGGGTCAGAGAAAGAGGGAGACACAGAATCTAAAACAGGCTCCAGGCTCTGAGCTGGCTGTCAGCACAGAGCCCGATGTGGGGCTCAAACCCACAAACCATGAGATCATGACTTGAGCCGAAGTCGGCCGCCCAACTGACTAAGCCACCAGGCACCCCACAAATCCCAGTTATAAGTCAGGCAAATCATTGGAGAGCCAGTCATTTTACCTCTGTGTGATCCAATCAGCCAGTGTAAAGAAAATTATTTTACTTAATCATAAAACAGGAGCATCTATTGACTAGATAGATATTGACTATAGACTAGAGCAGGCACTAGTCTAGCATTGAGGAGACATGGTGGGGAAAAAAAAGCTTGTGAAAGTTCCTTTTCTTTAGTGGAACATGGAGGGGAGGAGTGAGGCATACCAAAAGCAATTAATTAATTGATTAATTAAATCTATTCTATGTCAGCTCCTTGCTAAGTAGTTTGTATAAAATAAAGCAAGGCAGTGGCTAGAGAGTTGGGGGTCACAACTTTTTTTTTCAAAAAATGTTTAATGTTTGTCTACTTTTGAGAGACTGAGAGTGAGCAGGGGAGGGGCAGAGAGAGAGGGAGTCAGAGGATCTGAGGCTAACAGTACCGACAGCAGAGAGCCCTACCCCACACACCGCGAGATCATGACCTCAGTCAGGGTTGAACGCTCCACCTCTGACTGAGCCACCCAGGTGCCCCTGGAGTCACAATGTGAAGGCGGGCAGGGACAGTGGGGCATCACGGACATCAAGTGGAGAGAGAACCACCATCTAGGAGTAGCTACTCGAGGAGGAAGGGACGGGTGTAAAGTGCCCAAGTCAGCTCCCTGCTTGGCACGCTCTGGCACAGCCAGAGAGGCTGGTGCAGGTGCAGCAAAGGGAGCCATGGAGGGGAGAGGTTTTGAGCATCACACGTCTGCCTCTGTCTCGTCGTGCATCTTAATTCCTGCAGAGCCTCGCACACCCGAAGGTTCTCTGGGCAGCTGCTGAAAATGAGCACTGCAGAATCAGGGGGGACGGCCTCACCTGCACGAGGGTGTAGACCCAAGGCGGTGAAGGATATTCTTGTAAACAGATCCCTAAAGAGGTGGCTTCTAACAGAGGAATCCTGTTCTCCGCCCCACCCCCAGCACCAAGGCAGAATCTGGACTGACCCTGGGTGAATGACCCACAAATGTCTTTTTGGCGCTTCATAGAATAACAATACACAGCCCTTAGACGGTGTCTTTGGGGGGGATTCTTGCCCTGAATCATCTACTTCACATTTTTGACTTCTCAAATTTCATCCCACTCTTGCAGACTCTGTGGCCAACAGTGTGGTCAATAGTCACCATGTTTGGGGGCCTATCACCAGTTCATAAATAGGCCCCTAAGGGGACATGAACGCTGATGCTCATTAACATATTACTTATGTGACAGGAAATTGAGGACCGTCCTACTGGGCAATACTGAAGGAGTGGGCAGGGAGAATCCCCGTTTCTAGAAGTTTTTCTGGTTACTGTTACAGCATAGAAAGCCAGCCCAAATTCTAGTGCCACCAAAACAAAACAAAAACAAAAACAAAAACATGTTGCATCCGTGGATTCCGTGGTCAGGATGTGCCTGAAGACACCTGGGGCCTCAGATGGAAGTTCACCAATGTGGGATGATTCTCGGGGCAGCTGCCGAGGGCGACAATCATCCGAAGGCATCTTTACCCACATGCCTGTTACTGACACTGTGGGCCAGACCACTAATATGTGGTATGGGCTTCTTAGCAGTATCCTGGCCTGGAAGTGGTCAGAATTCTCAGGTCGTAACAGGATTCCAAGGGAGTCTCCCAACACCCCCCACCAGAAACTGACTTCCCACGTCAGAATAAACTGACTTCCTAAGTCAAAATGCTAACAAAATCCAACACGCCCTGCCAGATGTCTGTGAGATGATTCACTACAGACAGACGGGTGCAAAGGTGGGTGCAGGAATTTCAGTTAGAAAAGGCCCCTGAAAACCGGATGAAGAACATAGAAGGTGGTTTTACCAAAGCCGTGCAGTCCTAAGGACTATTCTTTGTAGAAGACTGTCCTGAGTAGGTCAGGACTTCAGCCTCTCCGGTCCTGACCTGTAAAAGCCATTTGTGACCCCAGCCACGGAGACAACTGAAACACTCATGCTTCCAACATACGCCTGCAGGGGGCGGTGCACTTTTATTGGGGGAAGGGAAGGGGAAAAAATTAAAATCTGGGGATTAGGAGCTGGATCGGTGATGAATATTTATCACATGAGATACCTGTTAAGCAAAGGCACCCGCCGGCCCCATGGTGTAATGGTTAGCACTCTGGACTTTGAATCCAGCGATCCGAGTTCAAATCTCGGTGGGACCTTCCTAGCCTTTTTGCCATTTCTTTTTGTTTTCTTTTTTTTTTTCCTCCCCGTTTTTCTTCCTGGGATCTGCACAGCTTCCATACGAAGCCCTCACGAGCAGTAATATTATCGGAAGCGTGAGTTCGCCTGCGCCAGCGAGACCACGTGCAGAAACTCGCACAGCAAGAAGCAGTCGCCAATCCTGTAAACTGCGCCCAGATCCGGGTTTGGAGGTGTGGGGTGGCGGGGCGGAGACTCGCGTCTCCGACATGTGCCCTTGGCTTGATTCCCACAAAGGGGCTGGTGTGCGCACAGGACTTCCGTCTCACGAGGAGTGGCCAGGTGGCTGTAGGCCTGGAACCGGGATCTGAGCTGAGAAGCGATGGACACCCGCCCTGGGCGCGCGCCTCCCCGGCGCCGGGCCTCCCCGCCCGGCGCTCCCCGCAAGCCGAGGTGCAGAGCGCGCGGTGCGCCCCCCGCGGCCCCAGCCCTGGCGGCCCCGCAGCCCCTCCGAGCCGCACAGGGGCCGGGTTCCTTCTTAGACCGGCTTGCTCGCGAGTCGTGCTACACGGACGTCTGTCCCCTCCTCTCCGCAGCTCCGACGGGGGCCCTAACCTGCCCGCACCTGCCGCCGCTCGCAGGGCCCCACGTCAGCTCCAGGCGCCAGCCGGGGTGAAATTGTTTCTGTTATCTCCATCCTTCCCCCTCTCTCCTCGTTTTCTACCTGCTGACTGTCCTTGCCCTCCCCTCTGCCCGCATGTTCTCCAAAAATCCACTAAGGCTTGCGGCCCTTCTCCCTGGAGCCATCGCGGGCTCCCTTCGACCGGCGTCCGTGTTTCCTCAACACCCCAACGTCCCCTTCTCATGCCGCCTCCGGTGTCGGTCCCGCGTGTAAGCACCCCTCCCTGCGGGCCGAGGCGGCAAGTCCCCCGGGGGAGGGGCCAGGCCGGACGCCGGCTCACCTGTGGGGTCTGGGTCCGCAGGCCCCGGGCTCGGCCGGGCCCCGGGACTGGCCGAGCGTGTCCCCTTTCCATGCGATGGGACTTCATCGTCCCAGACCCAGGGACGGGTCCTGTCCTCGCCTGCTTCCTGCTCACTCCGTTTCCTCCCATGACCCCACGTCTACACCCGCTAAGAACAAGATTTGCCCCAGACTGCAGCAGAAGCCTCCCTGGAGATGAATGTCCACAACTCTGGTCTTAATGAGGCCGCTCGGTGGCTAAAGGGAGGAGGAGAGGCGTCGGACCACCGCCTTTTGCATGTTTTAGGCAAGAAGTCACTTCAGGGAAGAAAGGCCCCTTTCACCGCACTCCTGCCGGGTCCCCCTGAAGCGCGCAGCTGCCCAGCTTCGATCCCTACCGGCCGCGAGGAGCCCGCGCGCCCGAGGCCTCCCCCGGAGCGCACCAGCCGTGCGTCTGAAGATTTCGGAGTGCGGCACCCGAAGCAGGGACTTGGGCGGTGGGTGCTCGGGTCTCCTCTCCGACGGCCCAGGAAGGGGACACGGGCTCCCGGACTGTGCCCTCGCCGGGCCCCCGCTCAGGCCCCCCGGGCCCCCAGCCAGCTCGCCTGCGGGCGGAGGCACCCCCCAGACGTGCTGTCTGCTAAACGGGGGGCCGCTGCTGCTCAAGTCAGGGGCCCTCCCTCGACCCCCCCCCACCCCCGGGTCCAGGCCATTGGGATTCCTTTTCCCTTTGGCGTCGGAACATGTGACTGAACTAGTGCGTTCATCTCTGGCTCGCTTCGTCGAGGAGTGAGCAACGTGCGGGGCTTTCCCAGCGCAGGGTTAAGGGTCTCCTTGGGGGGGACCTTCTCCTCCTCGGCGCCGGGTCTTGGCAGCTGAATGGCCCTCGGAGGGTTTGCACCCTCTGTCCCGAGGAGTTCCTACCCACTCTGTGCGAACTGCGAGCTGCACCGGTTCTCGGCCTGAGGAAAATTCCCAGCCCAGCTTTCCAGAAAGAGCCAGCCTGCAAAACTCGCTCTGCAAGGGGACCCGCAAAACCCCGGCATTTACAAGGAGAGTGGCGTGTTGTGGGGTTCGGTCGTCCCCGGGTTGGGGTGATGCGGCCTGTCTGGTTGCGCGGCGCTTTGTTGAGCTTCGACATATGTGTCCACCAGGGGGCGCGCCGTCCTCGCAGAGCTTCTTCACCGAATCCGTGGTTCCAGGAGGCAGCCTGGTCCGGCGGCCCCCCACCCACAGGCTCCGAATCCTTTAATCCGGGGGGGTGCAGCCCGGCCTGGCGGCCCCGCACCCACAGGCTCCGGATCCCGGGAAGGCACCCGGAACGCGCGCACGCCCCCGACGAAAGTACCGCTGCGCGCGGGAGGCCCCGGCGTCGCTGCCGCAGGTGCCACGTCCCGACGCTACTCGGGTCTGTCCCGGACGCGCCCCAAGACCCGCATTCCCTGAGCCACGTGTGTTCCCGGGCCTCCTGCGCCCGCTTTGCGTCAGCGCTCCCGAGGGGTCCTGGGGCCGCAGGGACCCTCCTCCGCCCCGGCCCCGGTCTGACCCCCTCACCCCCCCTCCCCCCGCACACACACAGGTGCCCAGGGACCCTCCTCCGCCCCGGCCCCGGTCTGCCCCCCTCACCCCCCCCCCCGCACACACATAGGTGCCCCAGGGAACCTCCTCCCGCCCCAGCCCCGGTCTGCCCCCCCCACCCCCCCCGCACACACACAGTTGCCCCAGGGCCGCAGGGACCCTCCTCGGCCCCCCACCCCCCACCCCGGCCCCGGTACCCCGCGCAGGTGCAGGGCCCGCGGAAGTGTCTCCTTCCGACGACCAAGCGGAGCGAAGGACCGCAGGGCTCGGACTCGGGTGTCTCCCGGGTAAAGCGGCGACCGTGTCCCCATGTCCCAGGGCGGGTGTGAGCCTCACGTGACGTAACAATGCAGACACCTGTCACAAAGCCTGAGCCTCGGTGGCGCCTCGGCCCGCGTCGCGACCTCACCTGTGCTCCTATTCAGGGGCTCGGGGCACCCCGTTCCGGACCTGCCTGGGGGAAATGCGGAGGTAAAGGCCTGGCGGGGGGGGGGGGGGGGGGGGGGGGGGAGGGAGGTTCCTGACGTTTGGAAGCCGGTGTTTTCCAGTAAGACTCTGGGTAGGAGGTGTGCACAGGTGACGACCATCCCCGACTCCATCCCGGAGGAGGAAGAGCCATCTACGCTTACACGTCAGGGGACTTGCGCGGGGCTTGGGCAAGAACTAGTCTATTAACCAATTAGGGAGAGGTGGCTGCGGTCGGGCCCCATGGTGTAATGGTCAGCACTCTGGACTCTGAATCCAGCGATCCGAGTTCAAATCTCGGTGGGACCTTACCTTCGTGTTTTTAATTTGATTCCCACCTTTCTGTAAACTACCAATTCACTATCTTTTCCAAACCGTTTCTATTCCGTTCCATCCTATTTCATTTAATCTGCAGACACATAACTTAAACGGGAGGTGGGGAGTCCCGTCCCTTCATTAAGTTCCAGTATAATTTTATTTTTCATATCTTGTACCTATGAAAAATTATGTATTTACTGTTTGATTGCTATTACATTCAATGACTACTCAAACAAGAAGAACATTTAAAGTAGAGAGACTCACAAACACTTGAAATAACTAAAAATCATATCTCAATTTTATATATTTTTGTTTTGGACTAGTATAATGGGGTAATTAATCACAGCCTTTAAGCATAAAAATGCAAATATTGGGATAAAATTCTGTGACAGATATAGAACAGAAATATTTTTAAAAGAGAAAGAAGAATTCATGAACGCTTTTTTCAACACTTTAAAAGCATGCTGTATTTTTTAAATTAAGGTATAAATAATATATAACATTCTATTAGTTTCAGGTTTATTTTAGATTGCACATATAAATGAGATCATAAGGCATTTGTCTTTCTCTGTCTTACTTATTTCACCATGTATATTTTTAGAGAACCCTAGTTCATGTCAGATTGTTAGAGCTTTTAGTTTCCAGTGAACAAGATTCAATCACTGATTGGATTCTTTCTTACTATCCAAATGTTACCATATGCTAGAAGTTACATTCTTTGGAGTGATTTAAATTTATGAGGAAACATTTTAGAAGACTGCTAGGAAACAATGTTTGAGAGCACAAAAATACTGTGGCAGTTCATTACGACCGTAAAGAATTAAAATTGCTCGAAGACATTGTTCTTGGTTCAAACAATGAAGTGATTGACCGAAGCAGCCCCCTTACATCATCTCAGAATGGTTCATTTCTAATTTTCAGGTGGATTTTTTCCTTCTATTTGTATATATTTGAGTTAAGGTGTTTTATTATGTTTTTGTAAACTTTTATTTAAGAGTATTGTTTTAAGCCTTCGTTGCTCTAAATATGTATTAGTTTCCAAGTAAATTTTTTTCTGAATTATCTTATTAATTGCAACCACCTGTTTTATTAATTTATATTTTGTATCTAAATCACGAGTCTATCCAGAACTTGATTTTTAACATAATTGAGTGTAAATGTCCATCTTTGTTTTCTTCCATAGGTCAAGTTACTTATGCCATCACAATTTGTTTTAAAATCACCTTCACTTGCTGAATGGAAATGTTAGCTTTGTTGTATGTTAATTGCCTTGTATCCATTTTTAAATTTATCTATTTCCTTCTCTATATACTTCTGACAATGCTAAAAATTTTCTGATTAGATTTTCTTTTAATACATTTTGATTCCCTTAGAGCACTCTTCCCTTTAGGTTATTTGAAATCTCCAGGTACAGGGGAATCAGAAGATAAAGGGAGGGGCTGGAGATTCCAGTAATGTAGCATTTTTAAGAGTCTTCCCTTTTCTCCATTAATAAATATCTATCATCAATGTGAATTCATGGAATCTCCTCCTTCCCCACGGTTTATGCTTCATTATTGCCCTTCACTACATTGGTGTCAAATTAACCCATGTGTAGCTGGGGCAGGGGGAGCCCCTTCATGCTGTTTTCTGTGTCCTTGTAACAAACCGCCAAGCGTGTGTTTAGGCGCTTCCTCACTTTGTGACGTAACAAATCGTTCCAGACTCGCTGGCATGTCCCCTGCCCCAGCCCTAAGGTCAGCTGTTCTCAGAGATGCCCGCTGTCTCCCAGCAGGGAAAAGTCCTAGACACCAATGTCTGGGAGCTTCGTACGAACACCTTCTGTGATGTCCTAGCCCTTTTAATGGAAAGATCTAGGGAATGATTTAATATTAATTTCTGAAAATGTAGAACATTCGCAAACGCAGCTTTTGAAAGGTAAAGGCTTACCAGTTCTTCACTCAATTTTACATAAGGAGCTTCACTGGTTATCGGTGCATAATACTGTATGTGTATGTCTTCCTAACTCCCGTCTTTCTTAAAAAAAAAAAAAATTGGTCGCATAGGGTAATACTCATCTGTGCTGTTCCCTCCTCCCCTCCTTAATATCTCCTGGAAGTCTCTCGCGTCTTTTTCGTAGCTGCATAGCGCTTCTCCTTTGAGTCTGTATGACACAGTTTATTCAACCAGTGTCCCGTGTCTGGACATTTGAACTGAAAGTGCCTTTAGGGGTCAAACAAGCAAAACAAATGGAAGATGATTGGTCTTGCGGAACAGGAACAGCTTCACCTCTAAACTGAGGGAACAAAACTGTCTACTGTGTGGACATTGTTACTCATATTTTTCCTTTTGATGCCTGGCTCTGTGGACTCCCATCGTTCAGAAGAGGCTACATTCTCTCGTCACCATCTAGGCACACGTTAGAAGGTATTTTGATTAGTAATTTTCTCTCAGTGTTTTCTGCAAGTACATCAGAAAGATACTACTTTTCTGCCTCGTTTGTCCATGGAACTTGGTGTGCGTTTGGAATGTTTTATGTTAATGTATTCCGATGTTCTGCCATTTCACATCTAACTTCTTTGCTTCTTGTCTTTCTCCTAACATTCTCATGAATCTAGTTTGTGTGCCTGCGGACAAGGAGAGCCTATGAAGATATCTTCCCAGGCCAGGCGCGTAAGATTGCTTTAGAGAAGAATTCGCCGCCGCCCATTACCATGGACTTGAAATGACTGTCATCAAGTCGTGCACAGGACTAGACGAAGCAGTGACAGAAGCAGAGAAAGAGCACCCAGGTGAAAAGGCAGGTTTACAGTAACCACCGGCCGCCGGCAAACGTAAGTGAGTTTCTCTTTCGGGTGGAAGAAAACGTGCACGAAAACACAGCCACGTGCCGCCTCAGGTGCGCGCTGCCGGGGGACGATGCGCTCCCGCGTTGGAAGCAAACATGCAACGTGCCACCCTCCTTTCCCTCTTCGAGAGGTAAGATTTGCCTCTACTTTGAAATGAGCAACAAGGCAATCATGCAACCACTTGCGGGAGAAAGGACGAGCACCCCACGCGTTTCTAGAAATCCTGTACCGTGTCAGAGGTGAATACTCTTAAGTCGAACGCACTGGTTGCTCAGTCAAAAAGACAGCCTAGCAGAGGATGGTTTCGATCCATCGACCTCTGGGTTATGGGCCCAGCACGCTTCCGCTGCGCCACTCTGCTCCGCGGGGGGTGTCTGGGTCCTACTTTTTATCATGCCCGGAAGCAGCCGCTCTGCCAGCCTGTCCTTCACCTCCCTCAGGTCCCCTGCTCCCAACTCGGCCGCTGCCAGACCGTCTCCTCTGCGAAGCAGGTGGCGCAGCGCCCCGAGCTGCTTACTCTCCAGCCGGAGCTGCTCCGGGCTCAGCCGCCTGCTGGGGGGGTCGGAGGGGAGGGGAGCCGCCGGGCTGACCGCCCTGCCCACGCGCCGCCACTGCCACTTCGGCTGGCAACCGGGGTGGTGCCGGCGGCAGGTGCCCCCCGCGCCCGGCTCCCGCTGCCCATGTCGGGGGGGGGGGGGGACTAGCTTCTTTCTCATTCTTTCCTGATAATGCCGGAGAGCCTTACTCTCTTGCCAGAAAGGGACGTTGTAACGAAATTAGAGACTATATACTACTACTAACTCCAGAACAAATACACAATTGTGTACGTTTGGGGAATTACTGGATATTGAAGGATGTAGATACCATGGTTCAGGACAATAGTTTGCCTGCTATATCAATCATTAAAGGAGACTAAAGGCCACCTAGTCCCTGCCCCCACCCCAAAAAATAAATAAATGAACTAGGGTCTGACTCACAGACAGGTCTCCAGCCCTTGGAGGGGTTACAAACGGGGCTGTTACTATTACCGAACTCACAGAGCTAAAAGATCATTAAAACATGACATCAGGCCTTTCATTTAGGGAGGGACAAAACTTATCAAATGACCCGAAGGATGTTTACTGGAAAAAAATTGTCAAGGACAGTTCTGTAAGTGGTATCGACCTGTGAAGTGTGTCTCAGAAACAATCCTTCCAACCACAAGGCTGCTCTCCCAGACCATCAAGCAACTGGAGACTCTCCAGGAAAAGACTAACAGTTAGGTCTCACTCAGAGGCCAAGGTCAGAGGAATTCTATCATCTGTGGGTGTGGATTGATGCTTTTACTAACTGGGGAAAGGCCTCCCCTACAAGACAGAAAGGGCACAAAAGGCAATACAAGTTCTGTTTTATAAAATAATGCCCAGGTTTGGCTTACCTAAAAGTTTACAAATTAATAATGGTAAATGGCTGCCTTGATTCTTTCTCCAGTAGAACTCCTGGCTCTTGGAAAAGTTCTACACCTCAAAGTCAAGCAAACTGTCTGCTTATATTCAACAAACTCTAAATAACACCTCACAAGCATTAGATGCTTTAAAAAATCTTTTTTAAATTATGTTAGGGCCAAACTCTTGGAAACAGAGCCACCATTGATCACTCACTACTCCTGCTTCTCTTGGGTTATGAGAGGCTCTCTGACATATGTTGTTTATGAAGTCAGGGTCTCTCCTAGATTATTTGACAGGTATGGAAACTATAGACATGATCTTAAGATGCCATCTTCTTGGTCAGTATAACCTTCACTTTGTGTTTTTCTCTGTGTGTCTGACAATGTTTATGCCGCCTCATGCCTGCCAGCCTTTCTGGAAAACCATACTGTGGGCCACTCGACTAACCCTTGGGTGGACTCTAATGGCTGGACCCCTACACCGTCCCTTGTCAGCCTGAGGAAGCCAGAACGGTCATTGTCCCTGCTCCCCGACAGCAGTTACAGGCCCTGATCCAGGAGAGAAATAACTAGGGAAAGGGGCGACATCAGGCAGGAGAGATAAGGGACCTTCAGGGAGGCAGCCTGCAGCTGCAGGTGGGAGGCTGAAGAAGCAGATGGGGGTCTCCCTTTATAAAATCCCTTATGGGTACCCTCTCCCCATTATCAAGGGCATAAAGGGGAATCTAAATGAGACAGGCAATCTAACCATAAGGCAACAGATGCAGGCCCACAGCTCCATCCTAACTACCTTATACCCCTGGGTCAGGGAGCAATTACCTGTGAGTCTGACCACAGACACTCACCCCTTTAAACCAGGAGATGCAATATAGATAAAGGAATGAAATGTCTGACCCCTAAACCCTTCCGGAGGGGCCCGTTCACTGTTATTTTTCCACCCCTACTGCAGTAAACGTAGCCGAAGTGGGTCCCTAGATTCACTACAGCTGAGTTAAGCCGGCATCTCCAAACTAGGAGTGCATTCCTGACTCATCTGCGCCGTGCAAGCTGACCGTACGGAAGAAGCAATCTGCAACTCCAGAGGCTTCCGGAGACTGCAGCCCTGCACTAGTCACTGTGGGAGCCAACTAATCTACACACAGCAGAAGCCTGAGGAATCGATGGTCTGGTGAAACAAGACTGTCCTTATTCCCTACGGTTCCTCACTGTGATGCACTGTCAGGCCTTGTTTCTCACTATTATTGTGATTCTTGCTCTACTCTTTGCCATAGGATTGGCCGAGGCCACCCTGGCCAGCTGGAAATGTGGTGAGAAATTTCTAACATGGGGAAACAATGGGCATAAGAGACTAGAAAATTAGGTCCCCACAAACCTGATAGTAACACAAAATACCCTAGTCCTACTACCGTGGTTTGGCTTTTCAGAAGCTCAATTATTGGGAAAAACTGTCTTGCCTAAGGAGGAAAAAAGTTTATCATAGTCTCTGTTAAAAACAGGCCTAGGCCAGGATTTTATAACTCAACTGCTCAGAAAACCCAATGGCGGAGGACCTCAGATCACCTTGAGCCGGATCCCCACCACTTGTCTCACTTCTCTCATCTGCGAGAGGCCTGAGATCATGTCAACACAGCCATCAAATGGCAGGTCCCAGGTGGACTGTACTAGCCATGTGGAAGGACAGCCTATATAGTACTTCCCTCAGTCTGGTCAAGGTCATATGTGCTGGAAACTATTCATCCATCTTTCTTCATGAGAGAAGTCCCACTCAACACCTCCCAAGAAACACCGCCTACTGAGAAGACTAAAGGTCCCCCACTGCAGCCAGGTCTCTCCCTCTGCAACCTGGGCTCACACACCAGGGTAAACACGTGTCCGGTGAGCGGATGTGGGGGGCAGGTAGGGAGCCAATTCCCGTCTCTTGTTTCACCAACACCGCGTGGGAGTAGGAGCACCAGTCCTGAATCCAGCCTCTGCCGGGGTCACGCCTGGCACGCCAGCCTTCCACAACTACTTCCCCTCATGTCACCATCCTTTTCCAGCAGCTTTGGATGACTTCTACTTGCAATACTTCTGACAACAAGTTCACGGTGAATTCTGTCAAAGATCTAAGGAAGATACTATACCCATTCTCTACAATCTCTTTCACAAGACAGAAGCAGAGGGAATACTTCCAAACTGACTCAACGAGGCCAGCATCACCCTAACACCAGTATCAAATGAAGACATGGCAGGAAAAGAAAACTACAGACCATCACCTTTATGAACACAGATGCAAAAATCCGCAGCAAAATAACAGGAAATTTAATCCTACAACATATACAAAGAATTATACACCATGACCAAGTGAGATTTATTCCAGGTGTGCAAGGCTGGTTCAAGATCTAAAATCATTTAATGTAATCCATCACACCAACAGGCTGAGAAAGACCACATGATCAGGTCAATAGATGCAGAAAAAGTATTTGACAAAATCCAACTCCCTTTCATGACAGAACTCTCAGTCAATGTCTCTACCTTCTACTCAGTTTTGCTGTGAACTGGAAACTGCTCTAAAAAAGTCTACTGAAAAATAATAAACGCATGTATTAGTGAAGAAAATGGTTACTGTGTATAGAATTGCACAAAAGGGAGTGAAGTTTTGAATTTCAACCTAGACAGGGAATAGATTGAGAGCCACTCCTGGGAGCGTGTGGAGAGTGGGGAAGAACGAGATTATTCTGATAGTGGTCCTGGTTTTAGCATAAGGCTCAAAGAATTTAAATACTTAAAAATATCTGGGAGTCGGATGCCTCCTAACCTCAGCATGGTGCTTGTTTTGGATCAAGTTTAAAATGCAGTTGTGGACAATGACTCCGTCATTGACTCCGACAATGACTGAGTAGAGAGAAGATCCCAGACTTTTAGGAGCCAATGCTGATGAACGCAGGAAACCTAGTTGGTTACCACCAGCCCGTCTCATATGTGGAGGTTCTGTAGTGTAGTGGTTATCACATTTGCTTCGCGTGCAAAAGGCCCCTGGTCCAAAGCCAGGTGGAAACACACCTACCTTGGGGGAGGTTGATCCTTTTCTCCTCCAACAATTCAATGCTATGTTTCACACAGACACTTGTCCCCCTTTCTGACCCAGCCTTGTATCCACATTCATCAATGGTCTCCAGTGCACATCCCTGTCCCCTCCTCTCCCAAGTTAGAGTCATGGGGACACACCAAGACAGGTGTCTGCTTCTGTGTGCCCTGTCACCACGCCAGGTGACATTGAAGGGGACCTGGGAGAAGGAGTTGTTTGGGAAAAGAACATAAGCCAGAAAAATATTTCAGGTGGAGAGAAGACCCTCTCACCAAGTTTGTTTTCATAGTTGTTCTCATAGTGTGGTGGTTTCTCGGATGCAACATTCTCCACTCAGTACCTGCCGCTCCCAGGTCTTCTAAAAGTACGTGGTATCATTGACCATCACCTTGGGCTGCGTTCCGCTTTCAGGTGTCCTTTAAAATCCAGTCTTTGGACAAAAAATTGGACTCCCAAAGGGGGCCAGCAGCGTGGCTGGCAAACTACACGCTTGACATAATGCTCTGCTATTGCTGGTTTGAAATTCTCACTAACTTTTCAACAGAAAGCCCTTTGTTTTCATTTTGCGCTGAGCCCACAGATCACATCACACGTTCTTCTTCCAAAAGCTCACAAAAGGAGCCATCATGCAATTTCTCTGGTCCCTACAGGGAGGAGCAAGAAGCTGAGACCGATGCCACTCTCTGCCTGACAACAAATGTCGTGCACCCTCCTGGGGGTGGAGGGGTGCCTTTGTACACTGTACTAAGACACGTCCTGGAATATCAAATGGAAAAGATAAGCTAAAACATTAAAATTTTATTCTAGGATTTGATTTTTTCCCAGCCTTTTATTTTAATCTAAGGACTTCAGGTCCCATTTGCCTCCGCTCTCTCGTTAGGCTTCTTTGTTCTGTTGTGTTGTGTTCTGTTTTGGTTTGTTTCATCAGCGGTCATTCTTGTTACTCTTCCAAGATTCCATCACGTTACTGTACTTTTCAAAATATTCTGTGGCATCCTAGAATCCACAATCACATGAGGAGGGATGAGTATCACAGCTCTCAATTTATGCAATACGCACATTTTGTCTCTTTTTCTTGCCTTCTTTGTGAATTACATTAAAAGTAAACTGTTCAGGGAGACCACAGGCTTCTCAGGAAATGTGGAGAGTAGCTATTGAAGTTTAAAACTAGAAAATTATAGCTCACATCTAGCACATAGCATAGCTTTGCTAATTCATGGTGAATCATTTTCTTCTACAAAGTGCCTCAGACATGGAGTCTACTTGTCTGAGGCTTCCATCAGGTATAAACCAAGTTTTGTTTTGTTTATTTTTTACCCATTGCCTGTATTTGCCTTGGCCAATTTCACTTTATAAAACCTCAAAGGGAAAGGCCCCGCTGGGATTCGAACCCAGGATCTCCTGTTTACTAGACAGGCGCTTTAACCAACTAAGCCACGGAGCCTGACAGTCTGTCTTCGTTTGTCACATATTCTTTTATGAAACTTGACACTTTAATGTGTGTATTTTGGCAATTGCTTTAGGATTTCACAGGAAGATGAACTCAGCCCCCTGACAGAACCCAAGAGCCATGCTCTAGTCGTGGAACGAGAGGCGTGTTGAGAAGACCCTTTTCCTCAGGAAACTGGCTTGCTGGGCTCTGAGAACCATCCCATCTAGACTCCGGTGGGCACAAGACGCTTCCTGATTAGGACTCAGCCATGCTGCCTGGGAATTCTTCTCCTGGACCCTTGGCTCCACCCTCTGGATCATCCATCCTGTTAAGAAAAATTTTCTCTTACTTGCAGCTGAAGACAGTCTTCTAAGCTGACCTCCTCCCCGTAGTCTGGAAGGTTCCAGGCCCTCTCTTCATTTTCATTTTCTTTTCATTTTCCCAGGGCCTCTATCCCTTTAGTTCAAGATGTCCATGTCGCACCACCCTGCTCTTTAAAAACCTGTGATTCCGTGAACATTGTTGGACTTCACTCCTTTACATTGGGAGTTGGCAAGCTGTGATCCGTGGGACAGATCTGGCCAGCTACCTGTTTGTATAAAGTTTTATTGGAACACGGCCACACGTCTCTTTTCACGTTATCTGCGGCTGCTTTCCTGCTACAACAGCAGACTGGAGTAGCTTCAACAGAAACTGTACGGGCCACAAAGCTGGAAATATTTACCATGTGTAATGAAGAAAAAGTTGGCCACCTCTGTATTAAACAAAGCCACATTCACAAATCTCATGAAAATAAGCCTTGTTTACTGTGTAAACCTTGTTTACTGCGGCTTCCAAGTGAGCTGTTGTAGCATCACGCCCTTAAGAACTGTGGATGGTGGACGGGGCGTGCAGGGCAAGTCCTTAAGATGCTCAGGCTTTTCTGTTTAGATACTGCCTTCATTCCCTTTGAAGTGCCAACTGCAGATTCTATAGTCATGCCTCTGGCTTCAGCTTGAGACCACATTTTCTGACAGTGCTCTGCATTTAATTCTTGCCTGAAAGTCATTTCTTATCTTCAGCATCGATTTTCATCTGGAGCAGCTGGGAATAATAAACAGCTTGTCCTTCAAGCCCTCTGAGTTCTGGCTCATTTGTATTGAACTGTTCTCCCCTTCACTTCAACCTCTCGTCTCACATTTTACTACGAACAGCCACAAAAGTGAAGCAACGCCTTCACAATTCCATCTGGAAATCTCTTTAGCTAAGTCGGGCAGCTCAGTAGGATTGTTTTCTACATTCCATATTACTGCAGGCCATCGCGTTTCTAAATCCTCTACTGTTTCACTGAGAATCCCTTTACCTCCAGGTTCAGGTAACAATTTCCTCAGAACGCACCTGTTCCTCCTGTGGCTTACCCGGCGCTCTGTTGGGCGGGGGTTCCAAGCCTAAGTTTACACCTTGGTGTGAACTCCACCTCATACCCCTTAAATTGGGATGTCTCCGGAGAGCAGGTGGGAACTATTTCCAGTGCTTTATAAGCAGCTTACCTTTTCCCAGTGGCTCTTTCTGGAGCCTCCTGGAGTTTTAACCCCATCTGAGTGTGAATCAACATCTGACCGAAGGTAGGATAGGGCCCGACCGCCAGCCCCGGAGCCCTCTCTGTGCGCGGCCCTCTCCTCTCCAGGGTCCTCGCCCCTGTGTCCTGACCGCTTCGGCCTCCCTGAAATGCTATGTTGTGTCCCAGTGCGGGTACCTGCCTGGCTCCGAATTCGTAGAAGCTGCCTCTAGGCAATACGCTAAAACCTTCATAAGACTCACCTCTTCCATCCCCTTCTGTCAAGGATTGAGGTCCCGCACTGACAGCAAATGTCAGAAACCAGCGATGACATCTTTCCGGCTAGCGTCCGTGCTGCCCACAGCGGGAGCGGAGCCCGCGTCCCTGTTGTCAGTGGTCTTTTTCAGCGGCGTCAGGATTTCGAGTCCCACACACGGCACTGCGTGTACACACGTGTTCGGACGTTGCTGAAGTATGCTTTTACAACTCTTTGCTCACCCACTGCCGAGTAATGAAACTCGAAGTGTCTTCCCATCTCACAAGCCCACGAACAATGCTGTGACTCACTGCCTTCCGCGTGGGCCTTCCCCTCCGGTGCAGGATGTGGGGGGGGGGCTGGGGGGGAACGTCCTGCCCTTGAATAAATTCCAGAAGGACGCCCTCAGTTTATCCGGGCGGGATGGGAGGGCTCTTCTCTTCCTGCAACAATGTGAGGTTAACGAGCTCGCCCTGGGACTTGGAAATCCCTGGACACAGAGGCAGTTCACATTCGTGACTTTGATTTTAATGGCAAGGGGCTGTAACTGCCAGCCCAGTGTCCCCGAAGGGGCAGAGGGTGGGACCCTGCCCCGCAACTCCGGCATAGAGCGGACCGCCCCACGTTGGGTGGGGAGAGGGGAGGGGGAGGTCTGGGGCAAGGGCCACCAGCGCGGGAAAACGCCTGTCTGTCTCTTAAGCAAGAGTGCAGACGGCGGGGAGCAGAGGGAGCAGGCGCACTGGGGCGGGTGGGGTGGGGAGGTGGAGGCGGGGTGGGGAGGTGGGGTGGGGTGGGGAGGTGGAGGGGGGGTGGGGAGGTGGAGGGGGGGTGGGGAGGTGGGCGGTGGGGTCTTAGTTAACTCCGTAGGTCCTGCGTTCATTTTCCTTTTCGTGCCAATAGAAACAGCTGCGTCTCTGAAGCGCAGGCGGAGAGCTGGGGGATGTGGGCGCCTTCCGAAAGCACAGACGGCGGGCCGTTTCCTCTGCGATGACCCACCTCACGTCCGCATGCAACTCCGCAAAGTCAGAAATCACCCGGCCTTTCCTTCCTGCGCAGCCCAAATACCCCGCTTCTAATAAAAAAAAAACTAGCCAGGGCACAGAACCCAGCCACCGGGATGGCCGAGTGGTTAAGGCGTTGGACTTAAGATCCAATGGGCGTGTGCCCGCGTGGGTTCGAACCCCACTCCCGGTAAGGTGAGTTTTGGGGACCAGGCCCTTCCTGGGGTCGTGCCAGCGACCCATATGATTTGGGTCCACGAGTCTGTGTGTGCTTTTCTGTCCCTCTACGAAAACCTTACTCTGCACTGTCTTGAAGCTGAAGCACGTGCATGAACCGTTTTTTGTCCTGACCCCATCAGATGGCACGTGAGGATCGCCCCACCCCCCCACCCCACCCCCGTGCCACCCCAGACCCAGGAACCCATCAAATGGCCAACGTGAGGACCCCCGTCCCCTGCGTGCCACTCCAAGTCCGCAGTTTTCCTAACGAGCTGTTCATACTCCAGGCCTTTCTGTCCCAAGGGGATTGGGGCCCTGGAGGCTTGGCCCTGTGGCCCCCGCCAGAGAACCACCTGCCAGGTGGACCTCCCACTCCGCTAAGCTGCCCCCATCCCCTCAGCGTGCTCGCAACACAGCTGAACTCGCACCAGCTGAACGTGGCTGTTTTGAAATTCAAAGAAGCTCCCTCCCCCGGGGAAGCCCTATCTCGCCTTCCTCTGGTTAGTGTGGTTGGCCATCCTCTTAAGTGCTCGGCCCCCCTGGGTTTCCTCCTCTGGGAACTTACTATGTCCTGTACTCCTTTCCCTTAGGATTTGTAGGAGCCCTTCAACCATGAGTCCACAAGGCCTTTGCTGGCATGTGACAGGTAAGCCACTTATTTGCCCCTGAACTTGGCAGGGATTTTGGATGACACTTTGGACTGTGTGCACTACAGTGACCAGTCTTCTGGTTCAATGTCTGACTTAGATGTGCCCCCCCACCAGAGAGTGACAGGGAACACCATTTTTTCTAGAATGTTCATGATTTCTTTTTTTGTATTTAGATCTTTGATGTATCCAATTTTCCCCTGTGTTGTAATATGTGAGATACAGATCTAACTCTACCTTATTTCCAGATTACCAGTACTCTCAACACTGTATTATTGAATGTCCATGTTCTCCTCATCCACTGAAATGCCAGGCTACTAAATTCTGTTCCCTAAAATGCATAGGACTGGGTGATTTGAAAGCCCATGAGCTTTGGAACTCAACAACCAATGTTCTAATTCGGGCTTTCCCACAGGCTCTCTGAGCCTTGATTTATTCCTTTGTTACATGGAAATAATAATCCTTACCTCATGGTAAATGCCTCCTGAATTAACGGGTCTGTATAGACTCATCCTCTTTCCCCTAAGGAAAAACTCACTTCTTTTGTAGCAGCCCTTAACAGAAACCTGACATCAGATTGAAGATCAGATAAAATTTGTCCTTATAGTTAAATTGTTTCTATGCTTTGAGATCAAACACTGAGATTCCACATTTGAAAGTTCTCTGATCCATGGGGTGCCTAGGTAGCTCAGTCGGTTAATCAGTTAATCGGTTAATAGTCCGACTTCTGCTCAGGTCATGATCTCACGGTTCATGGGTTCAAGCCCTGCATTGGGCTCTGTGCTGACAACTCAGAGCCTGGAGCCTGCTTCAGATTCTGTGTCTCCCTCCCCCACCTGTGCTCTGTCTCTCTCTCAAAACTGAATAAACATTAAGAAAGTTTTTTTCTAACTGTTAGAATAGATGAAGTCAGTAAAATTACAGGATATGAGATCAGCCCACAAAAACCATCTGTGCTTCTAGACATTAACAATGAACTCTACAAAAAGGAAATTAGGAAAACAATCCTGCTTATTACAAAAAAGAATCAAATACTCAGGAATAAACTCAACTGAGGAGATAAAATACTTGTACACTGAAAACTACAAGACACAGATGAAACAAAGAAGTTGCAAACAAATAGACTTCCCATTGGGTGGAAACTTTAATATTGTTCAAATGTCCATGCTACCCAAGAGATCTACAGATTCGATGTAATCCCTATCAAATCCCAAAGGCATTTTCTACAGAAATTGAGAAAACAATTCTGTAATTCATACAGAAGCACAAAGGAGACTAAAGAGTCAGACCAATCTTGAGAAGAACAAAGCCAGAGGCATCACACTTCCTGCTTTCAAAACCACTACAGAGATACAGTAATCGAGAGTATGGTAATAGCATAAAAATATACATATAGACCAAAGAACAAATGGAGAATCCAGAAGTAAATCCATGCATCTGCGGCCAACTGATCCTCAACAAGGATGCAAGATGGAGAGAGGATAGTCTCTTTGACAAATGGTGATAGAAAACTGAATATTCACGCGTAATAGAATGACACTGGACCCTTATATCATAGATAAAAAACAAACACAATAAAGACTTATATGTAAGAGCTGAAATTGTAAAAGTGCTACAGAAAAAAAACACTCAGAGGAAAGGTTCATGACATTGGCTTTGGCAATGATTTCATGAGCAAGACCCGAAAAGCACAGGCAACAAAAGCCAAAACTGATGAGTGGGACTACATCAAGTTAAAATGCTTCTGCAGTGCAAAGAAACAATCAACACAGCAAAAAGGCAACCTACAGAATGGGAGAAAATATTTGCAAATCATGTATCTGATAAGGGGTAATTCTCTAAATCCATAAGGAACAGCTACAACTCAATAGCAATAAATAAAACAAAAAATAAATAGTCCAATTAAAAAATGGGCTAAGGACCTGAAAAGACATTTCTCCAAAGAAGATATGTAAATGGCCCACAAGTATATGGAAAGATGCTCAATGTCATTAATCATCAGAAGAATGCAGATCAAAACCACACACACACACACACACACACACACACACAAAACCTGTGAAGATGACTATTATCAAAAAAATATGACAAATAAAAAAGGACAACAGTGCTGGTGAAGATGTGGAGAAAGCGGAATTCCTGCATGCTGTTGGTAGGAAGGAAATGGTGCAGCTGCTATGAAAACAGTAAGGCGTTTCCTCAAAATATTAAAAGCAGAACGATCATGCTCTAGCCATCCCACTTCCGGGATTTCTCCAAAAGAGATGAAATCATGATCTGGAAGGGATATTATCACTGCCGTGTCCACTGCAACAGCGTTCAGAATAGCCCAGATGTGAACACCACCTAGACGTTCAAGCAGATAAAACCCGGTCTCTACAGACAACGGTTCAGCCTTAAAACAGGGCGGCATTCTGCAATACCCGACCACATGGACGAACTCTGAGGAGATCATTCTAAGTGAAATAAGCCACTGCTTCCCCTGACTTGAGGAATGCAATCTCGTCAAATTCACAGAATCAAAGAGTGGAACGGGGGTTGCCAGAGGCTGGGGGCCAGACAGTTCTCACAGACACGGTTTCAGTCAATGACCAAGCTCAGGGATGTGCTGGACAGCATGCACCTCCGGTCAATGGCGATCCAGTGTACGTTTATACACTTGTGAAGAGGGTGGATCTCACGTGAAGTGCTCTTTCCACAATAAAAAAAAAAAAGAACCAGAAAATGAATCGGTGTAGTGATGGATGAAAGAAAAGCAAGTTTGTGCAGACACAGGAGAAATTACAGCAAAGAGTGAAACAGGCTGAACACCTGTGGTTCCAAACTCGCTTCCCTGGGTCCTGAGTAACAGACCCCCTCCGGAGAGGAGGCCGGAAGTCCTAGACTGACGTGAAGGTTGCTCTCTCAGAACTCAAGAATTTGTCTATGACTGCTGACAAGATGTCTACTGAACTTAGGACATATTCAGGCTATTTGATTACTTACCTAAAATACGTGGAGAAAAGGTTAAAGATGCCCCCAAGATACTCAAATAATCACCTCTCGGCAGTGTACTGATGCCGCGGGTACAAGTCGTGATTTGCAGGTCGGCTCTGTGTTTTTGTGGATACACCTGCCTCCCAGGTGAGAGACTGCAACCCCACAGTGATCTATGTGTTTGAGTCCTGCACAACATGATGGTGATGATTCCGAGAGCCATCTCTTAGCTCCTCTCAGTTTTCAAACCGGGGTATATGTGCCTCCTTGGGGACACGTGGACACACACCTGTAAGGAAACTAACTTGCTGATCTTGGACTTCCACATGGACTCGTTTATGACTAATCTGCCTGAAGCCTGCTGCTTTCCCATGGGCCCTTTCGTCACAAGCCGTCTCCACTCAGCCATCCGGAGTCACACGCTTCACACTGACCCAAGAGGCACAGCCTCCTCAAAGCATCTCACAAAAGGACTCTGAAATAACGGTGTCAGTGAGCAAGTAAGCCTTACATGACTTGTAACAAAATGGTTTCTCCTACATTTGCTTTGCACAGAAGTGAGGAGGGTCTAACCCTGCTGTCAGCGACAGGTAACAAAAACATTTTTATGATGGATAATGTGATTTGGGCATGTAATACAGGTGTCAGAAAAATTAGAATAGCATTCCTATTTCAGACTCCTTGAATTCCTACCTACTGATTTATGTAAGTTAATATAATATAATCTCTCATATCTATGATAATGAAATAGACAAAATTGATATTGAACTTGTTTCATTCTTGCAACGAAAAATATTCATCCACAGATGCATGCATTAATTACAAAATCTTAGCCACATCCATCTCATTAAGAGTGAATTTGCAACTCAATTTTACTTTATTAACTTATCAAATGTATATTACATTCACAATGGCTTGATTTTACACTAATAAAAATTATACCTTAATACAGAAAACAAATGAGCTCTTAAAGCTATTATGTCAATGGAACTTTTATTAAAAAATTAAGTTCACTGTTTAGACTTTTTTGTTGCAGAGAAGACAAGGTAGACCAAAAATAGCCACATTACAAGAGTTTATTTTTGTGGACTGGGGAATGAAAATACAAGTTCAGTCACAAAGGAGGAGGATGTAAAGTTTCAAATGTTAAAGAAAATTATTTTTCTAAATGGATGATAGCTAGGGCACCCGGATAGCTCAGTTAGTCAGGCATCCGACTCCGGATTCCTCTCAGGTCACGATCTCATGGTTCATGGGATCGGCCCAAGTCGGCCTTGTGCTGAGAGCGCGGAGCCTACTTGGGACTCTCTCTCCCCCTCCCCGGTGTGTGCTACCAAAATAAATAGACTAAAATAAATAAGTAAACAAATGGAGGATAGTCCATTTAAAATAACCATCACTGTGGTATTTAGATCCAACTGGATAAATTTAGTAGAGTGTTGGAACACATTTTAAAATGTCACAATTTACAATGTACTGGCAATCATATTCTTTACCACTGTTTACACTTACGATGAAGAATTTTATGTGCCAATGTAAAACTGTGCGAGGGGTGCACCATCTTTCAAAGGGGTATGCTTTCAACTTCTGGGGACCCCTTCTCTAGAATAGGAGTCCTTAAGATGGGATGTAATGTACTGCTTATAGACACACTTGATGGTTAGTCTTACTAGCTGTAGGACACTGGGCAAGCTCAGTCTACTTATCTGTAAAATGGGGACAGTACTCTATCTACAGAGAGTGATCTGTCAAACTTCAGTATGCATTAGAATCACCTGGAAGATGGGGTGCCTGGGTGGCTTAGTCGGTTGAGCGTCCGACTTTCGCTTAGGTCATGATCTCACGGTTCGTGGGTTCCAGCCCCGCGTCGGGCTCTGTGCTGACTGCCGGCTCAGAGCCTGGAGCCTGTTTCAGTCTGTGACTCCCTCTCTCTCTGACTCTCCCCTGCTCACGCTGTCTCTCTCTCTCTTTCTCTCCTAGAAATAAATAAAAATATTTAAAAAAAAAAAAAAAGGAATCACCTGGAAGGCTTGTTAAAACAGATTGCTGGGCCCTCGCTTCCGGAGTCTGATTCAGAAGGTCTGGGGTCAGGCACCCAAATCTGCATTTCCCACAGGTTTGCAGGTAATACTCGGGAGGTTTTCCAGTGTGGGTTTTGTTTCCTGGGGACTTTCAGAATGCACACATCAGAAAGTCAGTCTCTCATTTTGGTGAAGAGGAACAAAAATAATCTTTCCTTCTACCCTTCTGAGTTCTCAGTGTGGGCCCCTATAACATAAAGATGAATTAACAGAACACACTTTATTTAAGAATAAGAAGAAAGGTTGGAGTGTTTTTCTTGTGTCTGCTGCTTTTTGAAAGCCTTTTGCTCAAAATGACCATTGGGCCCCAGGGGCATGTTTTGGGCTGGTATTCTCTGCCACCCTTCACCAGCTTCTTCCTTATTTCCTAATGGCAAAGCCCACAGAGCAGCCTCCCCACGTCACAAAAGGAGAATTTTCAGGTGGACCACCTGACGCTAGCGATCGGGCACAGCTTGGAATGGGCAGGTCAGGCCAGACCCTTTCCCTCGCCAGCTTCCACCGTCCACACTGCTCATCCGGCTCTACAGTACCACCTGCTCACTGGGTTTTATGGCCTCTGAAGTTGCTGTGCTGATGGAGGGGAAGAGAAGAATTTCCTCTACCTTTCAAGTTTCTTCTAGCTGGTCTTACAATTAAATTTGCATGAGACAAATCAACAGGAGGAGAAACCCCAAAGTTTAATTACATACATGTGGGGGCCTAATAACGAGCAAAATTAAAAGCTTCCTTCCACAAGGAAATAATGGAAATCAAATGCCAATGATAAACAAGAGACACATGACTGTGATAATGCGTCTGAGCTAGAAAAAAATGGAACATGAACAAGTTTTAAAATGAACCCAGAAAATAGTGGTGGGTGAAACCTTGTATGAGCAAACAAGGAAGCCAAACCTGAGATGAAACAATCAGTGATTCATAGGACAGGTAGAAAAGAACATAAATTTAATTTGGAAGTGAATGTGGTCGAAGGGGAGAAGAATGCGGCACCCCGAAGTATGTCATTTTAACATATTGGTTATTTTGAATTAAAGGTGTTTGAAAAACAATTCATACATGAAGGACACTCTGACCCTCCTTTGTCCCGCCCCCCCCCCACAAAAGCAGGAGCAAAGTCTTCCATGTGAAAGGTCCCCTCCGTGTACCAGAAAGGTAGAGAACATCCTTAGCACCAGAGACAGGGATTCAGGGCCGGCAAGACTCTGAGAAGCCTGTACAAATAAACCTTGTTACTTCTCCACCATTAATCATCCCAAGTCCAAACCCCTTTGTCCTGTCAATTCTTCACAAATTTATTGTTTCTTTGTCTACATGGTAGGAAAACTTCCTGCCTTGGTCACATTTTTGAGTTTCCTTTTTGTATGGGCTTCTAATATGTATAAAATTAAATTCATTTTTCTCCCGTGAATCAGTCTTATCTCAATTTAATTACTAGACCAGTCAAAGAAACTAGAAGGGGAAAAGGAAAAATTTTTCTGATCCTACATGGTGTTATAGGAAGACAATGGACCCACAGTTTGGGGTTGATCCCAGAGTAGCTACAGTATAATTCAGCTCCAGTTTTTCAGTAACTTATATTTTAAAATAACAGTTGTAACTAAAATCTTACATAACAGTTATTATGTACCAAGCACTATTCATGTGTTTTAAATGAATCAACATGTTGAAACATAACAACAAACTTATAAAATGGGTATTATAATCTTGCTCATTTTACAGATAAAAAATGGAGTCAGCATTCTGATCATATAGCTCTAGAGAACTTCTTTATAATGAGGTCACTACACTGTTTCTCAAAAGCATGTTTCTCATTTTGTCAGTGGATGATCATATTCTGAGGAATCCTATTCAAATAACCGAGTTCACAGCATCTTGAATTATACCTTAGAATATTAATTGCCTCAATTTTTGATTAATATTAATCTCATCACTAAAACTGAATATGAACTGTGGACCTGAAAACTCCGGTCTAGATGAGGAGCTCTGAGCATATGCCGGCCAGGTGCCCTGCGCTCCTGCCAGCATGATTCTTTCTGGGAACTGCACCTTAATTATTCAGTAAGTTAGTTGTTTTTATCTAGTTTCCCAATAAGGAAAAGAAGGATAATGAGTGTAAACGTCCTAGAGATTGGTGATTCTTTTTTTTTCTTCTCTTTCATTTTTTCTAATTTAGTCATTGTTTGTTTTACATTATATAAGTATATACAGGGGCTCTTTGTAGAAAATGTGGCTAACTAAACAAAATGAAAAAAAAAAAACATGGTTCATAACTCCACCATCTAAAGGGAATTACAATTTAGCACATGTAATAATGTCCTGAGATATGTGTGAACACATTCTCATTGATTCTTCAATTTCAAAGTTTAAACAAAATATGTATGTCAGACTTACAGAAAAAAATGCAAAAGTAATAACAAAGATTTCCTATATACTCTTCATCCAATTTCACCAATTGGGAACACATTTTCTACATTTGCCCTTTGATTTCATACGTACCCATTTCCCCCCCTGAACCACATGAAACTTAGTCGCAGTGTGGTTTTTAAAGAGATCATAGTCATGCACAGTCTTTTGGACTCTAGTTTGCCTCTTCATAATTCCTTCACATCTTTTCATGAAGGACAACAGAGTGCCATACTAAAGAGTGAGAGATCAGTAAACATTTGTCAAAATTGTAATTTTGTTAGATTATTGAGCAGCGGAATGAATGCCTATTCAAGTCTCTAAATGTGTTACGGCCTGAGAAAGAGAGTGCTTTGTTCACATTGGAGAAAATTAAGCATATCATTTCCACTACTTGGCTTGGAAAACCCTATACTGTTGAGAAATTTCTAGATTCAACTCCTGGATGGTAGGACCAACTCATTTGAAAATAAGCTTTAATTTTCGACGGTGTACAAAGTGGAAATACAATCAGGAATACTCAAGATAAACTAAGAGAAAAGTGCAAAGGCAAAACAATGCATAAATGATTATGCATCTTTTGTGGGGAAAAGAAGAAAAAATGGTAATCAATATAAATATTTATATCCATGAAAACCAGTAAGGATAAATGAAGGGAAATTATGGACAGAGTTTACCAGGAGGTGATGGTGAGAAGTGGGCTGACAAAGAATACTGACCGAAGGGAAACGTTTGCATTTCTTTTTAAAGTTTCTTTTTTCAAACACCATCAATGTATGTGTTATTAACGCAAAAACTTCAAATAACTTTTCAACTTATGTAACCCTTTCATGTCAGAATAAGTGTGAGAGCGTATGAAACAACAAGATCTTTGTCAATTCTGACTATTAAAGTTTTGAAAGGTTTTTCTTTCTCATTTTTTGAGCCCTTTTTATCTTTTAGGCTGAACCAGGGAACGCAGAACGACCCACAGTGAGTGGTAGAAAGGGTGATTCCACAACTGGTTTTCAGGGTAAGCAAATAATTCAGGCTCTTCCCTTCCCAAAGGGTTTTGTCACAGGAAAACAAAAGGCGTCTGCTGTGCCTGGTCTCTGCGGCCAAGTCGCCCCCACTAGTGAGGTGCAAGAGCGCCAGGGGCCGAGACAGGTGCGGGCGGGGAGGGGACTGTGCCCACCTGAGGGGTCAACACCCACAGCAGAGAAGTTCGGAGACTGGTTCACCCGGCAAATACCGTCCCCGGAGGTGTGTGCGGGCCCGCAGGTGCCCTCCACGTGCCGCCCAAAAGCAGGGAGAGGCTTGGCCCGTACGGGGATCGAACCCGCGACCTTGGCGTTATTAGCACCACGCTCTAACCAACTGAGCTAACCGGCCAGCACACACGGGCTCTTCTTCCAACTGTGAACGGCACTCAGACAGCGTTGCTCCCTTGAGGTCTATCTCGGGAAACAGAGAAAATCGTTCCTATCCCTCCGTCCTTCCCGTCTGGAGGGGCCGATGGGGGAGAAGGGAGGGGAAAAGCTCCGTATTCGGCCTCGAGGGATCCTGCTTCTTCCGGGAAAACCCGAGAGGATTCAGGCCAACGTCCAGGAGCGGGATCCAGGTGGCTCGGCGCTCCCGGGGACCGTGGGCACAGGCCGGCTCCGCCCGCACCCTGGGGACCCGGGGACCTGCACCCCGCGCGGCGCGAAGCCCGCCCCCCAGTGTCGCCGAGCTGGAGCTGCAGTGCGGCTCCCGGGTCGCGTGGTGGCGCCCGAGCGCGGGCTGGCCTCTGCCGGGCTGCTGACCCGCCGGGACCCGGAGCGCAGCCGGAGCCCCGGACACAGCCCGAGGGAAGAGGGAGGCAGGGGGTGTGCTCCCGCCCGGGAGCAGCGCTGGACCCGAAACCGGAGGAGGAGCCGAGGCCCGGGTCGAGCGACTCCGGAGGAAGGCGGGAAACCTCGGGGCAGGTGCGCCCTTCCCAGCGCAGCCGGACGCGCCTGCCGGGACGCGTCCCCCCGGGGAGGGGCCGGCGGCCGAGGGGTCCAGCCATCTTCCGCTCTCTGCTACGTCCCGCTTCTGGGGTGCTAATGTTTTCAGAACTTAATCGGCCTGTGCACACCCTAAAAGCCTGCTTTCCCCTCCATTTGTGAGTACCTGGGAGCACATATATCTAGTAGTATATGGCCTTCTCTGGGATACTCACTGTAGTATGTAAGATGTTCAGTGCTTGATATGCACTTTTCCCCCTAGAAATGAGAATCATATCCTTTGACTAGCTAACTTTGCCTTTTATTTTCTAACTTTCCATTGCAAGTATTTGCGTTGAATATCATAAGCATAAATTATTCTTCTGGCCGTTGAGAATTCTTTTAGCGACTTTGTACATCGTTTGAAGCAACTAACAGGTATCTTCATTTGTTGTTGTTGTTGTTCTGTGGTGGAAATTCTGAAAGTTTGTAGAGTAGAATATTAATATTATCATCCTTGTTTTACCGGGGCACTTGCTATGGTAAATGATTTCTGAAAGTCTGGACCCCATTCAGACTTGACTTTGATCTCTAGAGACCAAAGTATTCATATCCGTCACTACTTGCCTTTTGTCACGGGCCAGTTTCCTGGGAAACGCTCTTAGTTTATCGGGAACCGCTCTTCGAACCAGTAAATAGGAGAGGGTGAGGGAAGTGGGGTTGGGAAGAGGCAGAAGTTGAGTCTCATGTAGTTTAACAGAGGCCTCAAGCTGGTGTCTCCGGGGAATTTGAACCTGGAATGGCGCTTCAGAAATGTCCCGCAGTGAGGCGGATGGGGTGGGGGGAGAGAGCTTGGTATCTTCCATCCCCCAGTCTTGGATGTGAGCACCCCTCAGAGGTGGGTGTAACTTTGAGCAAGGCGCCTCTTCTCTTGCGGAAAGTTCCTAGAGACCAACCCAGCTGTGAGTGAGCCATGGCCAGTCAACATTTGTGAGGCTGAGAAATGAGTGCCACTATCTTGGAGGGCCATCTGGCAGATACAAACGTATCTTCACAGGGTTTTTGCTACCGTGTGTCAGGCACGAGCTAATCTTTGACCAGTGACCTGTGCTTTTCCACACTAATAGAGGAGAGAGAAGGTGTGGAAAATGAAACCATGATTAGTAGATAGTAGATTCATTTTTTAATTTTGGGTTCAACAAAGGTCTGTGTCCCCCCCCCAACACCACGGTTTACAGTCTAGCGAGTCTAGTGGTGTCCTTGAAACAATGATCCAAAAAAAAGACAATCATTTCAATCCAGTCCCTTTGTTCATCCTTACAAAAGAACATTCTTCTTTGGTTTTGAGACATGATACATGTCTATTCTTTCGTTTTTAAAACATCTGGTAAACTAGTTACTAAGGCCATACCAGTTGAGATGTGTGAGATCATAGTGAAATAATATGTAACTTAGGTACTTCCTGTGCCTGGCTCCGTGGCTTAGCTGGTTAAAGCGCCTGTCTAGTAAACAGGAGATCCTGGGTTCGAATCCCAGCGGGGCCTGCTTTCTAGCTTTCATCTTGGCTTTTGTGATTTAACTTTCCATGTTTTCTCCGGGTGGATAGGAACCAACCAACCTGAATTTATGCTCTATACTCAGGCCTCTGAGAAGCATATCCTATCAATATACTGTACGAGTAATCGAAGGACTCAGTATTTGTTCCAGGGGTGATGTGAGGAGCGGGTAAGGAGCCTCACCAGACCAGCTGAGGTTTGCCCCTCTGTCCTACCATTTGAGACCAAGTGCCAGATTCAACCACTTTGAAAACATACCCTTTCAGATACTCTTTGTTTTACTAAGAAATTACTAAGAAAGGATTAATTACTTTCTTGTTGACTTTTGATCATCTGGGAATAAAAAGGTGTTAGAAGACTAATATTTAATTAAAACTCCTTAAAGTGGATTTGAATCTAATGGATGACATTATAAAACTCCATAAGAGTTGGGTAGTTAACAGTGCTAGAAAACTCCATGGTTACTCCGTAAGACAATTTTAATCAAGTCCTGGATGTTCACAACTGTGTCTTTGCTGAAGGGAAGTCTCTCTAATTGAAATAATCATTTCCTGACATAAGTTGTTCTTTATTCAAACATCCTCCCCTATTAAATGTTCCCTGGCTTGGGATCCTCAAACAGACAGCTCTCTTCTGTGCTCTTACAGTAGGCATGGTGTTGTTTTAGGTCAGCTGTGTGGTTCTTTCTTCTTCATGTCCAGGTATTCATTGCTAAAATTGGGCACAGGAGAGTTTAGTGAATTCATCTGAATGAAATGTCCATTAAAAGGTGAAAGGTAAGGTATGGTGATGATGAAAAGTGTTGGACAAAGAGAAATGATTGGGAAGTATTTCCACTTGGCGTCTAACCAGTGAACTTTAGGTGCGAAAAGAAAGTGATAATGGCCACCACACTGTAGATAATTACTTCCAAAAATCATTACTCAGCAGACGCAGCTGAGATCTTCCAGATTCATCTGTCCCTGTTACCTGTTGTCACACTTTCTTCTCTGTATTGGGATTGTTTAATGCTGAGTCTGTGTCTACAATTCCACATAAACAGCACATCAAACTTAGGAGTGTCAAACACTCTCAGATGGTTAAGTTTTAAGTTCTTGAGTCTTGTACCTACACCATGATTATACCTGGAAAAATCTCAAGTATCGTCGTGCTTTCCAGGGCTGATGTCCCCAGGGTTGACTCATTGCAGAATATCTGGAGTTGATCCTTCCTTCATCCCTCAGAATTTCTTTATCAACTCTAAGCATCTTGGCAGCCTGCCTGGAGCTGATGTCCCCAAATATCCACATCCAAACAGATCTCTCCCAAGCTTGAAACTCCTATTTCCACCTCCACTTGGAAAGTGGTACCACTTTCGTATAGGTACCACTAGCACAGTGCACCATAAAGTGAACTGACATCAATCCTGCTGGAAACTTGTGGTCAACCTTGATTCCTCCCTCTGCCTGACCCCACCATCAAACCATCACAAAGTCTTGTTGATTGTGCCTTCAGCATGTGTAAGATGTCTTTCCCATCTCTCCTATTCGTGCCTATTTGGGTCTTCAACTTCTCTTTTTTACCATTATCTATAAAGTTGCCCCTGTCTTCCAGATTGACCGTCTAAAGCCATTCTCAACACAGCAGACAAAGTCTCTGGCCTAAAACACAAGACATCACTTCCTTCCTAAAATTTACCAATTTTAACCCTCTCTTCTTTTTCTAATATATGCATATAAACCTATCTATTTTCCACTAAGCACTGTTCTAGTTGCTTTTAGTTGCAATATCTTCTAGTTTCCATTATACATTGACTTTGACTTGTGCATTATTTAGAAGTATAATCCTGAAGTTTCCCTATATCTGAAGATTTTCTACTTTTTTGTTATTGACTTCTTTTTTTTAAAATAGTTTATTGTCAAGCTGGTTTCCATATAACACCCAGTGCTCATCCCCACAAGTGCCCTCCTCCATGCCCATAACCCCCTTCCCCTCCCCCCCGACCCCCATCAGTCCTCAGTTTGTTCTCAGCATGTTATTGACTTCTTGTTGAATTCTGATGTCAGAAAACATTCTGAAAATTTATTTGAGCCCTTTCAAATTTGGGGGGACTTGTTCGATAGCCCTGTTTTGGTGAATTTTTCATGTGTACCTGAAAATAATGTGTTTTCTGCAAGAGTTAGGTGTAGTGTCTTAAAAGTGCTAATTAGGTCAAGTTGTTAAGTTACTAGCCATGGTCCAAACCTTCTATATCCTACTTATTCCCCCCTTTTCTTTCAGCTTCTCATCAGCTACTCAAAGAGGTCTTTAAAATCACTAACCATAACGTTGTGGTTGTTCTATTTCTTATTTTATTTCTCTCAGTTTTGCTTCATATAAGAATTAATAAGTCTTCTTGGTGAATTGATCATTCATTGTTATTGAATGTTCCTCTTTATCCTTGGTCTTGCTTTTTACCTTCAGGTCTATTCTGTTTGATACTGACATAGCCATACCAGCTTTCATGCCTAGTGATTTCAAGGTACAGCTTTCCTCACCCCTCTGCCTTCAACCTGTCATCATTATTCATCTTGTGTGTCTCTTGTAAGCAAGGTGCAGTTGGCTCCTGTTTTTCTTTATTTTACCATTCTGCCTACCTATCTCTGCCTTTTAATTATGTGTTTATTCCACTTACATGAAGCACGATTATTTATATTTGGATAAGTCCATCACCAAGTTATGTGTTTTCCATTTGTCTCCCTTGTTTTTTTTATTGTTTCTCTTTTTCTGGCTTTCTTTGAATTAATATTTATTATCCATTTAACTTTTGTTTAACCTAAAATATATTATCTTTTCTCTCCAGCTGCTTTTTAAGATTTTTCTTAAATCTTTGGTTTTCAAGCATTTCAATATGATTTAGGTGATTAGGATTTTTCTTATGATTATCCCAGCTGTCATTTGCTGGGCTTCTTGAATCAATGAGATTATGTCACTTTTATTGTTTCATTGATCTGTATTCTTAAGATTAGTGCATTTTAACAGTGTGAATTACAACTTTTTTTTTAAAGAAATCTTCACCGATGACATCTACACTCCAAAAATTAAAGCTTTGTCTCCGACCTCTCATCCTATTCGGATTAAATGATACCTTCCCTTCTGTGGAAGGCTCATACCTTATTTTCCTTGATCTGACCCATATATTCCCATTTAATCTCATTTCTTTCCATGCCCTGCTTCAATCCTTGGATAGCCCCCACCTCCCTCGTGACCTTCCCCCCCCAGCCACCTATCCCCGCCCCGCCCCCCGCCATTCCCTGCCTCGCAAGAGCATATCCACTCCACTCAGTTCCCAATGACAAGACCCCCTTTCTAACGTCTCTGCATCATATTTCATTGTCTTTTCATCTATGGAGTCTCAGAACAACGGGCATTGTCTCTAGAAAGGCTTCGAGGGCACTGGGGTAGTTTCCAATGTTTTTTGGCTAAACAGGCTTCTTTGAGCATTAGGGTAGATATATTTAGTGAACGCATTTCTACTGGGATAGGATATTGTTAATTTTGTAAAGAGAAATTCCTCTCAGGGGAGGGGGGGGCGGTGGAAAAAAAGACCTGGAGGCATCAAGGCATACTTATACCAGACCATTCTACCGCGGGGTTTCTGTAGTGTAGTGGTTATCACATTCGCCTAACACGCGAAAGGTCCCCGGTTCGAAACCGGGCGGAAACAGCCGGTTGTTACTGTTTTGCTTCTGAGTCTATTTCCTTTTAGACATGAACCTGCCCTTTCTGGGATCTCAAACTGAAAAATAAACGCGAACATTTGCCACCCCAAAGTATGTCAGTTTAGCATAAGGATAATTTTGAGCTGAAAGCAATTGAGAGAAGGCAAACAGGAAGGGCTCTCTGTCTTCATCCTCTTTGCCTAAAAGCAGGATATAAATGTCTCTTGGCGAAGGTGTTCCCCTCAAGGGAGAACCACCCTGATGACTAGAGGTGGGAAGTCAGCGCCAAGATTCATGTGCAGAAACAAACTGCTAAAATAACCCCATAGTCCACTCTTTGCCCCTCTATCTACCTCCCCACAATTGTTGCCCCTCCAAGCCCACACCCCCCTTTTCTTTGTCTACCTGCTTCCTTACAATGAATCTCCATTGGTTAAAATAGCATAAAAACTTTCTAATCTAACTGCTTCTTTGGGTTCTCGCTTCTTTTATGTGAAGCCTTCATGCCTGTAAGATTAAAATTTTTAAAAATCAACATCAACAAAATTTGTAAGCCCCTGTTCATCTGTCTTTTCTCAGTTGGATTCGTAGGCCCCAGCTACCAATCTAAGAGAGGGAAAATTCTTCCTCCTTACATACAGAAACTGGGAACACCAGGGCTTAAGGAATTGGAAGAAAATGCATACATATCCGACAGGAGGTGAAGGAAGAAGCGTGTAATGTGGAGCCATGAGTTTTCACATTTCAACCTAACTCACGTGGTCCCATACAAAATAAATACATTATATAGTGTGTTACAATGATCATGAGTGAGATGAAGAAAAATAAACAAAGAATGGGGAGAAGCACTGGAATGAGGAGAGTTGAAAGTTTCAGATGTGATGTTCAGGCTGTGCTTCAGGTGATATTTGATGAGGTGATATTCGAGAAAACGCCTGCAGGAGGTAAGGGGCTGGGACACACGTGTGTCACAGCAAGAGCATCCCAGCAGAGTGAGAGTCAGAGCAAAGCAAGGGGACAGCCATGTGACACATGAGACCTTCAGAGCCCAGAGGCCCAAGTGGGAACTTGGGTATTTACTCTGATGGAAAGAGGAGACACTGAGGAGTCGTGAGCAAAGCTGCGCCACGAAGTGGTTTAGGTTCAGAAATCTCTCTGGCTGTTACTGAGGGAGCGTCTGGTGAGGCTGGGAAGGCTGGATGAGGGAACCCCGGGAGAAATGTTCCCAGCATCCCATGGTAGAGGTGCGGGTGTCCCACATCAGGCTGCTAGCAGCTGGGTGGTGGGAAGGTTTTCAGATCTAGATGCATTCCGAGGGCAGAGGAAAAGATTGAATGAAAGATTGAAGTCAAGGGTGTTGCCAAGACTTTTGCCTAAATGTCTGAAAAGCTGAAATAGCCGTGAAGTGGAAGAAGGTTTTGAGGGAACACTCAGGCATCGGCCACCCTATCTCTTCTTCCACGCCACACGGTAAATGACACGCACTTATCTTCAGTCCAGCGAGTAGAGACCTTGTCATGAGGGCTGTGATGGCCGAGTGGTTAAGGCGTTGGACTCGAAATCCAATGGGGTCTCCCCGCGCAGGTTCAAATCCTGCTCACAGCGTTGCAACCTTTTGGTGATGGTCCTGGACCGCCCCCCACCCCGTACACAGACAAATCTCTTCAGCCACCATCCCAACTTATAACTGGAGTGTTTGAGGAGCGTGGACCACCAGCCAGGTGTCACGTCCATCCTCCCTTTCCCTGGTCCGGGCGTCTGACAAGGTCCGGATGTCCGTCTCCCCACCGTCCGTGCTGACCTCCGGCCTTAGCTTAAAGACACCGCTGCGTTGACGTCAAGTTGTTAAATCTGATGAGCGCCTGCTCACGGCTGTTTTGTCTACTTTGAGGAACCAAGTAAAATTTAAACCAATTTTGTATTTCTTAGTAAATGGGTTCCTGGTTTCCAAGTTTCTCTTGTCAGATGCGAATCTAAAAATGTATACTTGCGCTGAATTCTCGCCTCCTTGTTGCATTTTGTGTTTATTGCAGTTTTGGGCAGAGGAATATGGGCGGGGCGGTAAGAAAGAGCCCAAAACCAGGCACTAACGTAAGCGGGAGTGAAGAGGGAATCAAGAGAAAGCGTGAACACTGAGTCCCTGGAGATTTGTTCAAGCAAAAAGCAAACTAATGCAAAGCGGACAGTTCGAAGCATCAAACAAGTTTCCAATGGGGACAGTCAGAGAAGTGCAGATCGACCTGTTTTCAATGAAAGCATTATTTTATGTAAATGTAGTGTGCAAGCAAGTCGTAAAGTAAATTGTGCTTTCCCAGAATCGGTACAGAGTTTGTTCCTAGTCCGTATGTAAATTACAAAACCAACCACTTCCTTACATGGCGTGAAGTGTGTAAAATAATGAAAATACTAGCACTGGGAACCCCTCAGCAGCTGTGGGCCAGTGGCGCAATGGATAACGCGTCTGACTACGGATCAGAAGATTCCAGGTTCGACTCCTGGCTGGCTCGTTGGGCTCACCTTTTTTTTTTTTTTTTTTCCGTTCTTCACACTCTCCAGGTACAAGAAAGAAAGAAAGAAAGAAAGAAAGAAAGAAAGAAAGAAAGAAAGAAAGAAAGAAAGAAAGAAAGAAAGAGAGAAAGAGAGAAAGAGAGAAAGAGAGAAAGAGAGAAAGAGAGAGAGGGAGGGAGGGAGGGAAGAAGGAAAGAAACAAAGAAACAAAGAAACAAAGAGAAAATATTGAAACAATACTTAAAGTCCTCCAAATACATTTTCCTGGAACTGATCCTTCGCCCTCGCGATGCTGTCCCACACCGGCTGTGGGTTGAGTCTGAAAGAGATGTCAGAAGCATCGAAGGAACGATCCTCTAAGATTTTTCTTCTTTCATCTCTTCTTGAACTTCAGACAGGACATTGGCTGGACAAGACCATTAGAAGGAAGGTTTTAAAATCAGAGAAGCTCTAAAGCCGTATCTTCTCCATCCATATTTTTCCCCAATAGGAAGAGTCCCCACCCCAGAGGTCTCTCCTGCGAGCTGTTTCCTCACACCGTTACCAGCAGAGAAAGGGGGCCTGGGGAACCTCTCAAGGAAGATTGGCTGTGGGGACACGGGTGCGAGCGGGGCCCCGCTCTTTGCCTCACTGGGGCCCCTAGAGCTTGGCCCTGACAGCCGCTGTCGCCACTCCGCCCCGACGCGCCCCCACGTGCCTGGCCGGGCCATCGTCGGGACAGACGCCCTCGAGGGACAAAGAACCGACATGAATCCCTTCTTTTACAGAAGTAAACAGCCGGGAGAAGACGAAGAAGACCTGGGAGGCGGCAGCACGTTGGGGGGCGAGGGGGGGAGGGGTCTCTCAACAGACCTGCCTCCTCCCTGTGCGTCGAGCCCCAGCATAGCTGTGCCAAGTGGGGGAAATTCTTCAAACCAACCCAGAAGATCATCCTCAGACGTGGACCAGTTTCCGAATGTGTAGCTTGTCTCCTCGCTGTGCCTCGCAGGTGAATTGCGGTCAGCGTGTGCGCGCCTTGGCCGGCGAGGACCAAACCCGGGAACGCAGGTGCGCGGCCCCGCGCGGCGCCCGCAGGTGCGCGGAGGCCGGAGGCGGCTCAGCGCCGCACGCAGCGCGCGGTCCTTGCAGGTTCTCGGTGGAAACGAAGACGCGAGCGCAGGCCTGCCCGGAGCAGAGCCCAGGGTCGCTGCGCCAGCCAACCGAGTCACTGGCCAAGCTGCACCTGCTTCCGTTTCTCTATTGCAGCTTCTCTGGCGCGTCCAAATAATACCGCCTCCTGAAATTTCACTAAAAACTGAGCAGGCACATTTCTAAAACTCTCCTTGATTCCCCCTTTCCCAAAACACCACCGCCTCGCTCCCACACCACTCCCTCAAGTTGCTTCAGGAGACCCTTCCTAGTGGGTGTAGTTACTTTTAATTAAAAACAACCAAAGCGAAGCGAAAACACATGGCCTTCTTGATGAGAAGAAGAATGTCTGAACTTTGGATTCTGATTAGTGGCTATGTGGGGTCTAAAGAAAAGGACACCACATGTGGCCCGTACGGGGGTCGAACCCGCGACCTTGGCGTTATTAGCACCACGCTCTAACCAACTGAGCTAACCGGCCACCTACGAGAAGCATATTTCTAAAAAATGGTAAGTTCATCGACATTTCTGTTTGCCCAGAACTAAAGGAACTTCTCTTCTTCCTCCTCCTGCTTCTGAGACCTCCGAACCATAGTCCCAGCCTGTAATGAGAGGTCCACACTCTCGGTTCTCGGGATTTGGACTGGAAAACCCACGGAGACACTTGTGCAGAGGCTGAGTGCAGCCTGTTCGTGGAGAGAGCACTGTAACGGGGTTTTCACTTGTGAAGGGAGTCTCCCCTTTTTAGAGGCGAGTCTGTAACTCTGGATCACACGTTGCAAACTTCTCTTTCAGGACTTGTACCTTAGTGACCCATCCAGTCCTGGTCGGTTCCAAGCAAGGAAACGGAGACGAGCGCGATGGAGGAAAGGGGCGGGTGCCCGGGGTCTTTGAAGCCCTATAGGCACCTGCCCTGACGTCATCAGACGGGACCCCAGCAGCACGGTCACACGGTGAGTGGGGGTGACCTGTTGTCCTGTCTGGGGCGGAGGGGCAGGGCCTCGGAGGTTTGCAGAGAGAGAGGTGCTGGCGGCGCCCGGCTGCTAACTCTCCCCCGACGGCACCTGCTGGTGTCACTCAGACTGCAGCTTGCGAGCCGGGGGACCCCCGGAGTCAGCCAGCTGCGCGCTGCGCTCCCCAGGAGCCGACCGGCCCGCCCCCCGAAGACAAGTTGAAGGTATTGCGCGTCACTTCCTTCCCTTGTATTTTTCGCACACTCGTGCTGAGATTTTCATTGAAAATTTTTATTTGGAGCGAAGAGAATCAACAGGTGATGACTCTGTTGATTTCAAGCCGACGCTGGCGCCAGGGAGCACGAGCCTCCAGAGTCCACTCTGGACGCGTCGAGGGTCGAGGGCTCCAGTCCCGGGGCCCAGGGCTTCCGAGACTCCGAGGTGGCCTCCGCAGTCTGCGTCCTCCCCGTCGTCGCGGGAAGCCGCGCCCCCGCGGCCCCCCACCGCGTCCCGGGTCCCCATGGAAGCCGCGTCTCCCCCCACCCCCACCCCGCGTCCCGGGACCCCGGGGTCCGCAGGCAAAGCCACTGCGACGCACCTCGCTCGTTTCCCGGCCTTGAAACGTCCAAAGGATTGCCCTGGACTCCTTCCTCGGCGGACAAACGGAGTTTGCAAGGCGGCCGGGCTCCCTGACTTTTCTGTCTCCGCCCCAGGGTTTCGGGGCCGCTCACAGGCGCCCCGCACTCGCTCTCCTACAGAAACCAGCCCGTTCCCGACTGGTGAAACCTAGGATGTAGGTCAGCTGCCTTCACCCCACCCCACCTTCAGTTACCTTCCCAGGTAGACTGAAGGTCCCACGTCCAACAACTGTATTTTTCTGTACCTGCTTTTAAATGAAATATTGCATATGAAGGTAGTCATTCCGGATCAGAAGGGCTCATGAAAAGAGCTGTCCTTCAACACAATGGTATAGAACGAATCTCCATCGATCCTGGACTCTAACTACCCTCAAATCCTCCTCAAAGGCCACCAGGGCGCTTGTCTTCTCGTTTGTCCTCCCCAAAATATCCTATCCATAGTCAAGCATACCTTTAATATCCCCTACTATATCCTTGGCAATACACAATGTAGCATCTGCAGCAAATGTCTTGTAAGAGAATTTCACATGATGCATGTTATGTTTCAGATTAGATTCCGTTAATTATCAAGCACTGTCTCGGAAAAAATAATAAATCAATATCCACAATTCCTATGATATTTTACAGCATATATATAGTCACATATAATCTTAAATACTACTAAAAGTCAATTAATGTTTAAACTATCATTCTCGCCTTTCTGCACAGTGAAATGACGCGCTAGGACTGTCCATACAGCTGAAAACCGAGATGCTGTATAAAGTAAGCAAAACTACTCACGGGTTCAAAGTACTGAGCATGCAGGTCCGGGTTGCCCACGACACCAAGTGAAAGCAGAAACAGAGGTAAGTAAGTGAAAAACTGAAAGTGCTTTGCCCTGATTCTTATAGATGGAATTAATAACATCCCAGTGCTCTGGAAAGGGCACTGAGCTCCCTTTCTTCACCTCCAGGAACTGCTGGACGCTGTGGAGGAACATGGGTGTATAGATGTACAGCTGCATTATCCAGAGTTTACAAAGGCCCTTTCCAGTAAGGTAGGGTGAACGTATGATGTTCCTTTCCACATTAATAGCGCCGTGGACTTAACTTATCTGAATGTGACTGACATTTGGTATGGGTCCATCTTCACGGTTTAGGGCGCCAATCAGTAGTAGGAAAGTCAACAACATTTGCAAAAAAAAGGGACTGATAATACCTGCCGAGACCCGGGATCGAACCAGGGACCTTTAGATCTTCAGTCTAACGCTCTCCCAACTGAGCTATCTCGGCAAGCCCTGGGACTACTTTTTGTCAATTACTCCTTAAATAAGCTTTTGTAAACAGCCTACTTGCCTTTTAGAAGGCTATATTTCAGGAAAGTAAGTAAATTTGTTGTGTTGTTTTCTGAAAATGTTACATTTCTCCCATTTCAAAAATAATCGTACCAACATAAAAATCAGACCATGGGGTCACTATATCGTACACCTGAAACTAATACAACACCGTATGTTAACTATACAAAAAAAAAGTTAAAAAATTTACACAATGCGTGAACATATTCAAGTTTTCCTGAGTATTATAGGAAGAACGGAAAAAAGGTGATAAAAAATTTTATATAGGGTTTCTAATGACATGAATTAGATAGCCGTAGGGGTGTAGTGATTCAAAGCTTCTTGAAAGAATTCAAGAAAACAGCATTTGGGGTAATTTCTAGTTTGGACCTCAAACATTTTTTATTCTTTTAGTTGTTTTTATTCCTTTTCCCTTTCATTTTATGAAGGTGTAAATTACATAGAGTTCGCAAATCCTAAGCGCACACCTTGATGATTTTTACGAGTTTACACCCTGTGTAAGCACCTCAGTGCCGCCAGACTCCCTCTCGTTTGCTGTCCTCCCAAAGTCAGCCACTGGTCCGGGCTCTCACTGGATGTGCTGTCTTTATTTTGTGTCTTAAACACATTAAATCAAATTGAATCTGCATTCTTATGTCTGGCTTCTTTCACTCAATATCGTCTTTGAGATTCATCTGTGTTTTTATCTGTGAAAACAGTTTGTTCCGTTACATCAACTTCCATTTGGTTACATCACAACTTACCTGTTCGTTCTACTTGTTCATTCTAATGCTGATGGTGGCCATGTGGTTTCCAGTTCTAGGCTACAGAAGCCATCGAACCCTCTCGTGGGCGGTTTTAGGTGAACATAACCACTCATTCATCAGATAAATAGATAGATACATAAATAGACACAAAGATACATACATAGATAAGTACATAGATACACAGATAGAAGTATGAAATTGCTGGGTCACAGGATATATGTATGTTTAACTTTATTAGATGTTGCTGAATAGTTTTCAAAAATACATGCATTACGTGTATCCACTATTAACAACCATGGATGAGGCTTTTGGTTATGTCATAGACTAGCCAGTACTGGATATTTTCAGTCATTCTAATTTTGGCTATTCAGTCCAGAATGTAGTGCAGTTTCTTTGTGATTTTCACATGTATTTTTTGATGACTAATGATACTGATTATTAACAGGGGGGAGAACAAGATATTTTTGGTGTTTCTTTTTGTTGTTTAAAATATTTACGTTATGGAGGTATATATTATTTGGATAATTGAAAAAATAGTAATTTAGCATATGCTGTATCAAAAATTATATGGGCTATTTGCAGTCCGCAAGCCCCACCTCCTATGTAATGTAAAACATCATAGTATTTATGTACAGACAAGGCCAAACACAAATCTTTTCTCTTTTGCCCAAACCTGCTAGTAAGACCAACCTCGGACCCCTCCCCCTCCCTCCTTGCCAAGTTCTTGTCCTTTGTCTCATGAGCGATTAGCTAAGATGCGAACTGTTTGCCCCTCTGTTCCCCCGGTTCAATGATTCAAGAAAGACTCACGGGACTCAGCCTATAGTTGTTCTCATAGCTATGATTTATTATAGCAAAAGGAAACGAAGCACAGTGAGCAAAGGGAAAAGGCACCCGGAGCAAAGTCTGGGGGGAACCAGGTGCGCGTCACAGAGGACAGGCTTAATTCCCACAGCCAAAAACTGTGACAAGACAGGCAAAATGTCCACCAGGGAATTTCCCTAGAGCCCAGTGTCCAAATACCAGTGCAGGGAGGGCGAGACTCCCTGGCATATATCGAAATTTCAGACCCAGGAAGAAAGCGGGTGTTCAGTATGAACTGTATGGTTTGCATGAATAGCTTAGGCAAGGGGGGCCGCTCCTGCCATTTGGGAAATGGTGGGAACTCTCTTAATCTAAGTTCCCAGATGCCAGCCATGGGCCAATCTTGCAAGCAGGCCTAAGGCCTGCAGTCCCAGGCCTGCTGTGCAACCTCTGTCTGTACAATCCCCTTGAAAGTAGTTAGACACGCAAATGAACACTTCCCAGTCATCTGATTGGAACCTCTCCAGTGGGAGCTGTGTCCGATTCCCTCTCAAAGTCTAAGGCAGACCACCCTGCAGAGAAGGCTGCGATCCAGCATTCTGGAGCACTCTCCTGATCACGAGGGCCGGAAGAAAGTCCATGTCCTCATCTATCTGGCTTTTGTCTTTGGCAATTTGGTGTCCCGAGTCACGCAGGAGCAATAGGCCACCTGGGACACTCGTCCCATCCACCCATGCCTGCTGTGGTCCTTTCCTGATGGCTGCTCTGGGGTCAATCCCAGTGAGCCCAGCCCCTGACACAGGTGCACGTAAGGATCTAATTTTGCTTCTTTGTTTGGGAGTTATTTTGCTCTGGCTCTTAGCCTTGATATTATGGGTAACTCCAAATCCACCCCAAACGCCCTTCAGAAGCCCCCCCCCCCACCGCACGCTTTAGGGCACTGTGGTGACAATTCAGTTCATTTCCTCCCCTAAATGGCAGAATTTAACTCCTGCAACTATCTCATTTTAGTATCCCCTTGATTATTTAAGATAACAAAGTCTTTCCACTTTTGATTCTGACCTGAGCCAAAGTCTGGCGCTTAACTGACTGAGCCACCCAGGTGTCCCCGTAACTTTGTAAAATGTGAGAAACATATAACTGCACCAAATGTTCCTTCCTCAGAGCTCTCCCTTTGCAAAGATTGTGTTTCCCAGGCAGCTGAACTAACTTGTGTTCGAATGAAACTCTTTTCCTTTCTCTTTAAAGATTTTTAATAAGCTTATTCAATTTGCATCCAGAACATAAAGCAATGACCTGTGCTCAGGGACCTGGGGGCTGGGAGACAGGACCAGGAAGGACCTTGATCCTCACAAATACTCACAACCAAGGGAATGTATTATCTAGGCAAAACAATAAAAACTCACAAAATTGTTTCATGAACTATAATTTGGATGTGACAGAAGACACAAAAGTAGGCCATACTTAAGTTATGAATAAAATTGCTTACAGAGCTTTTTAAGGATATGGATCTTTTCAGTTCGTACCGGAAATAGAAATGGAAACTGGGGAGAAATACGCAAAGAGTAAAGAGATCCAAAGGTCAAAATTGTGAGAAAAGTTTCTTCTTCAACTATTTAAAATTCTATCACTCCATAAAAAGCCAAAAAATTTATTGGACACATATGAAGAGGGAAATTTATGAAGTCGAATATTTGGCCCCTCTTCTGTTTTAAAAAATTTTAATGTTTATTTATTATTTTGAGAGAGAGCGAGCAAGCAGGGGAAGGGCAGGGAGAGAGGGAGGCACAGAATCCAAAGCAGGCTCCAGGCTCTGAGCTGTCAGCACAGAGCCCGATGTGGGGCTCAAACTCCCAGACCATGAAATTATGACCTGAGCTGAAGTTGGACGCTTAACCGACTGAGCTGCCCAGGTGCCCCTTCCTCTCTCTCTCACTCTTTTTTTTAAATTTTATTTTAGAGAGAGGATGCACACCGGCTGGGGAGAGGGGCAGAGGGAGAGAGAGAGAATCTTAAGCAGGCTCCACACCCAGAGCCCAACATGGGGCCCGACATGGGCTGGATCCCAGGACTCTCGGACCATGACCTGAACCAAAATCAAGAGTTGGACACTCGACTGACCGAGCCACCCAGGTGCCCCTACATGGCCTTTTCTGATGGGATGTGAGGTCTCATGTGGTGATTCTGCTACACTGGGGCCTGAACACACTCATTCCCAGTTCTATTTCTCAGCCAAGCATATAAATCAATCCTTAGTTGGCAGAAGCGTACGTCAACTCTAGAAAAACCTTGAGCTACAGTGTTTAAAATACCCAATATTTTCACCAGGAACAGCCAACAGAAACCCGGACTCTTCCCTTGTCATCGTTCCCATCTAACCACCTTACTTCTTCCTCTTTCCTTTTTTTATCTTCCTTTTCTCTTCCCAAAGTTCTGAATTTCTCCTACTGCACCGTTTTGAGATTCTATAGGTATTTTTGAGCATTTTCTACATGTCACACAATCAAAAGTTTAGGGAAAAAAAAGTCATGGTAATTGTCCTTGATAAGCTAACTCGTAGGAAAGATGGTGTTTACGATGAGCTAAATGTGAATTTAGTGCTGCCAATTATCGATGAGGAAGAGAGGAGAAGCCACCAGACCTGTTCCTGGGCCGCGAAGGAGGAGCAGGCATCTGGCACCGGGACCGGGTGAAGAGAGTGTCCAGGCAGAGAAAGGACTCAAACAGGCCTGGGCACCGCACTGGCGCATCCCTGTTCTGACCTCTGACCTCACATTCTTTAGTGAAAAAAACCTCGAGACAGAACAAAACTCCCTTGTTAATGTTGTTCATTTCTCAGCATCTACATTTAACCTTCATTTTGCTAAGACAAAGAAATTACATCAATAAAACAAAATAAAATCTCACCCTAAGGGGTTAAGGGGGGGCAGAGGGGGCAAAAGATCAGAGACAGCCCAGCCCTGGGCAGGAAGGCTCTGGAGTCGCTTCCCTGAGCCTCTGGCGATTTCACACGGGTCCCCGAACATCCTCAGTCACAGTCCTACCTGGTACCACATGTAACATCACGTCAGGTAGTAGCTTTTTAAACATTATCGAAGAGGCTCTTTGCGGAAAAACAGGCCGCAGTGAGCTTCTAGGGCCCCACGGTGAGGCCTGGGCCTGACTTAGCCGTGTGGGTCCGACTTGCCTCCCTGTGTCCTTTGCGCCTCTGCCTACCTGCCACTCGCTCAGAGAGGCGTCCGTCACCTCCCTGTGCAGTCACAGAGCCCTCCCAGCACACTTTCCGGTGCCTCCCGTCCCTTTATCCGGTTTTTATTTTTCTCTAGAAAGCACGCGGCCACTTTGGTTGCATATACACGTCTAACTGGTGGCGGCGGGGGGGGGGCGCCCTAGGGGGGGGGCGCCCTACTGGAACTGGGCCTCCGGAGCGCAGAGGCTTGTTTCACGCGGGAACCTCGACACACAGCGTGGAGCCGGCAGAACCGGAGGCCACAGCTGTTAAGCGGCCGCATTTGAAATAGCGCAGCAGAGGGAGTGGGTTTGGGGCTGATGATTTCCCCACGTGTTGATGTTACAGACCTGAGGGGGTTAAGGTCACAGAAGTGTCCGGGTCAGCAGGATGCCTGGCTCTGGGTTCAAACGAGAGCACGAGGTGTGCGAGAGGCTGTGATCAAGGAACGAATGTCACACAAAGAACTGCACAGCCTCGGCTGAGAGGCCCGCCGACGGCGGAACCACAGCGAATGTCGTATTTAAGGAACCGAAGAGGCGGAGGCCTGAGGCAGAACGAGCCCGGGAGAGGCCGGACAAAAGCCGGGCAACCTTGAATCACTCATTTCAGACGCCGCGTCAGGATGAATGCAGTTCTGCAAACAGGCCTTGTCTGTTTCCTGATGACGTTGGGAACCTCGCTGCCGGCGGCCAGCCGACGCGACTCACGCCCCACGGAGAGGTCACAGGTGGAATCCGGCCACCTAACCGCGCGCGCCCTGCGGCGTCCGAGCCAGGATGCGGGGGCCCCCGGCGCTCCGCTGCCCCCTCGGTTCCCAAAGAGCCGCGGATTCGTTTAAGGAAAGAAGCGGGTAAAGGATGAGGGGGCCTCCTCGGCAGGTGGCTGCGAGGTCCCCTGATCCAGGAGAAGCGAATTTGCTTGGATAAATTCAATTTACCTCCTTCTGGTTTGTGGTTTCGTCCTGATCGAAAACTACCGACTGCCCGCCATATCCGCGGGCTCGCCATGGAAAATAAAACCAGCGCCCTCCGGAAAATGCACCCGAATAAAAGCAGTGTGAAGTCGCACAGGGAAGAAAACATGCTCCAGGTGAGGCTCGAACTCACAACCTCGGCATCACCCGCACATATACTGCTGTATAAGTACCGCGCGCTAACCGATTGCGCCACTGGAGCATGCTTTCCCCGCGCCGCCAGCGCGCGCTCTACAGACCTGGGGCCGGGCCGGGGCCGGGGCGCGGGGCGCGGGGTGCGGGAACGCCGCCGGCCGCACGCCTCCCCCTCCCCCTCCCCCCGGGACCCGGCGCGCGCCTTGCTCCCCGCCGCCCGGGACCCCTCCCCGCCTCCCCTGCAAGAAGGGAGCGGCGTCCGCCGAGGCGCGAGCCGCGTAGCCGCACGGCCGGCTGCTCCGCGAGCCTCCCGCCGCACCCGGGGCGCCGGCCCCGGCCCCGCACGGCCCCCGGCGGCTGCGCAGCCCGGTCCCCGCCTCCGCGAGCCCGGGTCCCAGCCCGCCGCTCCCGCCGGAGAGCCGCTGCAGCCGCGACCGCCCCTCGTTCGTGCTGCGCGTCTCGGCGGCCGAGGCGGGGTCCACACGCCCATCCCCGCTCCATCCGCCCACCTCCAACCCCCTCCAGCCCCCACCCCATCCCTCCATCCCCTCAGCACCACCCCTCCACACCCCCTCCCCAAACTCGTCCCTCATCTCCCCACCCCATCCCTCCACACTCTACCCCCACCCTCACCGCCCCATCTGTCCACCTTCAACCCCCTCCAACCCCCACCCCCTCCCCGTTCCTCCCCCTCCACCCACGCATCCCTCCCCCTCCCCCACTCCACTCCTTCACCGCCCCCCTCCACCATCTCCCTACCCATCCCCTTCCACCCACCTCTCCTCATCCCCCTAAAATTCCTCCACCCTCCCTCTCCTCCACCCCTCTCCCCTGCTCTTCCACCACCCAGCTCCTCCCACGCCCCAGCACCCCTCCACACACACCCCCCCGCATCCCCCTCCACCTCCCCCCATACCCACCTCCCTCACCTCCATCCCCTTTTCCACTCCCTCCTTCCTCTACTCTCCCCCTCCTCTACTCCAAGCCCCTCCCC